>NC_084740.1:297136-369636 GCF_033978785.1 Entelurus aequoreus
GTTGCCTCTGGCAGGACAGTGCTCTGCAGTGAGCACTTTAGGAGTGAGGATTTTGACAGGACGGGGCAGACTGTCCGGCTTAAAGATGGTGTTGTGCCAACAATTTTCAACTTTCCAGCTCATCTTCAAAGGGTATGTGTATCATTGACCAACAAGAATTCAAGGTGTATAAGATTGATATATCAATATATAAATATGTGATTAAATGTCACACTTTAGTTTTTCTTTCTGCAAGTTTAGGAAGAAATAATGTGTTGCTTATTACAGCACATTTTAGACACTCAATATGTTTTTTTTCACTCTTATGTTTATTTTAGCCGATAGCAACAAGAAGCACAACCACTGCTAGAAGAGCGGAAGACAACCTGCCAATGGACTTGTCTCAGGATGAACCTCAGCCTGATGTTGTGAGTATTTGCATGTGGAATGTCCAGGTGTCATCAACATGTCCGTACACGGACAAATGTGTCCATTGGTCTTGGCTTGTCATATTATTATATTGAGGTGGTACTCTGTGTAAAAAGTTTGAGAACCACTGGCTATCTCACTTGCTCTGTCACTCATACACTTGGATGAATAAACATGTGCGAACATTGAAACTACACCCAGGGGTAGGCAACCTTTACAATCAAAAGAGTCATTTTTGTCCAGAGCCACAAAACATATTTTTGCCTTATAAGGGGACAAGCCTATTAAGATCAATTTCTTAAAAGTATGCTGAGTTGTGTTTTCTGTTGGAGAATTGGAGAACATAAAAATTGATTTAGGCTCACAGCATTGATAAGTGAACATTGAATTGTTAAAAAAGTAACTGTTATTAATTAACATATTACTAATATTTATATATTTGTATATTTTGCCAAAGCAACAGGGAGCCACTGGAGAGAGGCGAAAGAGCCGCAAGCGGCAGGCCACTGACCACCTATACGCATTGCCTGCTTGCCCCAAGGCTATAAAGGCCAAACTCAAAGAAGCCTCAGCGAGAGTGAGGAAACTGCAGCGGGAGAAGACTAATGCCTTGGCGAGAGAAAGGAGGGCCAAGAAAAACATGCGGGCTCTTCTGGAGGAACTGAAGGAGAAAAATCTCATCAACGAAGAGCTGAAAGACAAGCTTGAATGCTACTCAGGTAAAATAAAAATATTACATTGAATATTTTGTGTATTTTATGTTCTTTGTTAGACTTCCTAGTTACTATTAAAAGGAGACCTACTAAATCACTTTTACTAATTGAATTTCAGATCTTCCGGTTCACCTCCTGTCGAGGCAGGGCGTAGAGTACACCAAGGCCCAGAGAGATTTTGCCCTTACGCTCCATCTGCATGGTCCAAAGGCATATCACTACCTGAGAGAGACTCTGCATATTCACCTCCCACATCCCAGTTCATTGCAAAGGTATTCTTCATGATGTCTAATTTTAAACTAAATTACATTAACCACTTAAGCACTACAGACTGTATTATCATGAATGGTTAAACTTACTGATCTAACAGCTCATGGGCTCTATTTTGGTGAATCAGGACGATCATAACGCCGCTTACCGCCGGCACGAAAATAGAGCCCCATGTCTCATGCTGATACATTTTGATATTGTAGCTATTTTTAGTATGTCCAGTGTCCACAATAGGGATGCTTGGTTTAGTGGTTAAATGGCTACGTGGTTAAATGGCTACTTTTTATTTTTACTAAGGTGGCTGAGCTCTCTTGATGCCAAACCTGGTCTCAATAAAATGATGTTGGACATGCTGGAAAGACGGCGTCAGGAAGATGAGGCCAAGTACGGATGTGTCACTCTGATGCTGGATGCCATGGCCATCAAAAAGCACATCCAATATGATCCTCAGACACAAACAATGTCTGGATTTGTGGACATGGGGGATCGATTGAATGAGACTGACATTGCTTCCGAGGCTCTTGTGTTTATGGTGGTTGGGCTTCAAGGTTATTGGAAAGCTCCAATTGCGTATTATTTGACCAAGTCCCTCACACCAGAAACACAGAAAGTCTTGGTAGAGCATGCATTAGAAGAGCTGCATCATCGTCAGATAAGGGTGGTGTGCATGACAATGGATGGTCATGCATCCAATGTCAGTATGTGCACCCAACTTGGGTGCGATCTAAAGGCAAACCCCTGTGAGCCCTTGAAGACCCATTTCCCACATCCAGTAACCCATGACAATGTTTTTGTTATGATGGACGCTTGCCACATGCTGAAGCTGACACGCAATATGTTGCAGGTAAATGCTGATTATTGCCTATTTGCTCTGGTTGATTCGATTCTGCTTTTTATACATTTTGATTGTATTTACATAATTGTGGAGAATATGGTGCTTTACATTTGACGTGTGCAGTGAAAAAAGATTCTGATTCTGCAGGCATACAGCCCAATTAGAAGCATCACTGGCAGCATCAATTGGAGGTACATAGTTCATCTGAACAATGTCCAAAAGAAAAGTGGACTACATGCTGCCAACAGAGTCACAGATAAGCATGTGAACTTTGCTAATCAGAAGATGAAGGTATGTTTGTATGATGATTTATGTATAGAGGGCCGCAATAGAAATGGGCTCTAGGGCTTTATTGTGTTTTTATCCCTGGTGATGATGTTTGTATCTTGTAGCGCTAATGTGCTCTTCATTTGAACTATCTCCTTATAAACTCAATCAAGGTCTCCCTGGCTGCTCAGACTTTGAGTAACTCTGTGGCAGTGGCGCTCCGCACCTTGCGGGAGATGGGCTATGCAGAGTTCAAAGACTGTGAGGCTACTTCAGAATTCATTGAGGTAATACAGCTAGGGATTTGCATCATTGACCAAAATCGTTTTCCAATATTCTACTGTTCTTAACAACATTTGAGTGATTAATTGCTTTAACCCCTTTAATCCTGGTGGCATTCCCATTTTATCATGTCATCACAGGTGAGCGATTTCAGATTTTAAGTTTTCACAAAAACGTGAAAATACCAGATCTGAAAGTTCACAACACACCGCTTGTAGATCTTCTATTTGTGTTGTTCGTTATATAACAAAACATTAATACATTAACATTTGAATTTGGGCATCGGGAACGATTAAATAATTATGACCATCCTCAAATTCAACAATATGCAAGCACTTGGATAAAACTGTTTATACCTACCTCATACTTACCTCAGAAGCACCCTTATTGTCACATCTCAGATTTACAGGTATAACGCAGTGCAGCAATTTAATTTTAAAAAGCACAGCCACAGAGGAAATGGAGAGGAATCAAACTATTCATCATACTTAGATGTTTACTATCTGATACCTGTTGACACCCAGTTATGGTGATGATTTCAGTGCTTCCAGTTAATTTAGATATTTGTTTATAGATAACGGACAGGCTGTTTGACATATTGAACAGCCGCAATCCCAGAGCCAAAGGGTTCAAAGCCCCCCTTGGTTCAAGGAACTGGACAAGCACCAGGGAATTCTTGTCAAGAGCTAGGGGGTACTTGCTGACTTTGAAGATGGAAGATGGCACACCCCTTTACCGAACAAAGAGGTCTTTTAAAATAGTGACTGTTCTATTAGTGATGCACTGATACCATTTTCCCCCCACACAAGTATAAGTACAACTACTCAACTTTTGAGTAGTCGCCAATACCCAGTACAAATTCTTTATTATAATGAAATTATCAGAATGAGACTGCTGATTTAGAAAATAAGGGTTTATTTTATTCTTCGTTAGATGTATACAAGTAGTCAATTTACAAATCATTAAATTATCTAAGGTAAAACTAACGATTACCAACAGCTCAACTCTACCGGTTTCAGTGCATCCCTAAAGTCCATGACATAAGTTCATGAGATGCTCTGTTCTCTTGTTTATCATCAAGTTTATGTGATTCTCTACTATCTTCTGCATCGAGTTCAGATGCTCTGTCCTCCTGTCTGCATCGAGTTAATAAGATGCTCTGTCCTGTAAGATGTTCTGTCCTGTCTACATCGAGTTCATGAGATGCTCTACTCTTCTGCATCAAGTTCATAAGATGCTCTTTCCTGTCTGCATCGAGTTAATGAGATGCCCTACTCTTCTGCATTGAGTTCATAAAGTGGTACGTATTATTCATATGATACTATCTTGCTCCAATGTGTTTGCTGTCTGCAAATTTGTCTCTGTTCCAATTCTCTTGTGTTCAGTCCCCCCCCCCCCCCCCCCCCCCAGATGCAGGTGTCAAAATGGTATGTATTGCATGGTCTGCATGCTCTGTTGTGAATTGATTCAAGCAGGTTTAGTGTCCTAAAAGTATTTTTAAGGATCCTAAACCTCACACTGATTATACATTTAAGATCAGGGATGCAAACTAGTCAGCTTTAGGTTACGGCCCCCTTTTTTCCCCCAAATGTGGCAATGAAGTGAATTGTGTGAAATGTGGATTTGTGTCTGCCCTGGCAGCTCCCTGAGAAGTGCTGCTCTGGGAGCATTCACTATTTTCACCCTATACCGTTTGTGTTTGCATCCCTGCTTTCTTGTGTCCTGTTTTGGCAGGATCATCATAGTAATACAATATTTGCTTTTGAAGGTTCCTCTCTATCCTGGGCTTCATCATCAATATCGACACGTTGATGTCAATGGTTCCTGTGCTGCTTGAAGGACAGCGATATGTCCTGACCTACAGGTTCAGCCAGGACCACTTGGAGCTTCTCTTTAACTCCATCAGAGCATCCGGTAGGGTTCATAATTCATATTTACCAGCCGCAACACTAAGTGACACGAAGTGTCAGCAAATGCTCGTATTGTTTTCAGTTTGTCGGTCCATATGTTTTTTGTTTTTTTTTGGGAAAAATGTGGTTCTGAAGACATATACAGTATCTGGAAGTGTCACAAACTATTTTTAGTATTTAGTAAAATGTCTGTGTGTTTGTCTATCTGTTTGCAGAATTTGTCACCACTGTGATACAGTCTGAATTGTATGATGATGTCATTCAACTTAATTTATGTGGAAAGATCATTCAGGGGTGGCTAGTTCTAATTTGTCTTTTTTTTTTTAAAGCATAAAGATATATTGAATATATATGTGTAATATACTCGTATATCTTGTGTTTATTTTAAGGTGGCTGGAATAACAACCCTAATGCCAGCCAGTTCAAGTACATCTTCCGAAAGCTGATGGCCCGGTGTGGGGTTGTTAAACCAAGCAGCAAAGGCAATGTGACTGCACAGGATGACACAGAGTCCCTACCAGCTGTAGCAATGTCCTCTGCTGCCCAGTCCTACCACATCGACACATCTACAAACCTGTCAGCTGTAGATATGTCCTCTGCAGAACAAAGAGAAGATCTTCCATCCCCGTTTGCTGACATTCCTGCCCTTGTACATGACCACAGCTACCTTCCCACCCGCTTCGATGGTCTTGTGGACAACGCTCTCGTGTACATTTCAGGTAGAGGTCGACCGATAGTGTATTTTGCCTATAACCGATAGTGCCAATAGTCAAAATCTGGGGGAAAACGATGGCCAATTAATCAGACGATAGTACTAAAAAAGAAATGTCCCCCTAATTTCCCCATGCTTATTAATTATTATTATAAGTTATTATATTATTAATCGGTCTACCTCTAATTTCAGGATTTGTTGTGCGACGGACGGTGAAGAAGCTGTCCTGTGATGTCTGCCGTGCCAGCCTGGTGACGGACGCTGCATCTGCCAGTAAGGACAAGAGCTACCACCTGCTGACTCTAAGAAACAATGGAGGCCTGGTGATTCCGTCTGAAGGCACGGTGAGGGTCGTCAGGGCAGCAGAGTGGGTCATTCGCCAGGCATCAGCAGATTCCAGACGATCACAGCCCATCAAACTGCTAGAGGTCCTCTACATTGTGCGGAAGAGGATAGGTTCAGAGGATGTGTTTTTGCTCGGGGAGCACATCGGCGACACACAGTATGGCATTGACAGTCACCACCATACGCTGGTAACATTAGTTGTGTCCCTGTTTTTCAAGCTAAGGCTGCACCACATTGCAAAAATCAATACTCTGAGCTTACAGAGTGGCAACATGAGACAGAAGCTCACCAAAGCAGTCCTTTTCAAAGGGCATTAGCTCCAACTGTGTGTGCACCGTGTGTCTTATTGGTTTTGTGTTGTACTGTATTGTATTGTGTGCAGCTGGTCCTTGTCTCCAAGACAAAATAAAATAACCTTGAACCTTGAAGCCCCATCTCTCCCCACCTGCCCCTGCTTCCTACATCCCCTCCACACCACACCAAGTTGTTCTTGGGCTTTTTTCGACTACAGGAACTCAGCGCACCGTGCTGTGTAGTGGTAACGCATTTCAAAGGTTCTGGATTTGTTTCCAAATCCAGAACCTAAATACAAAACCAATCACAGACCTTCATGGGTTTCTAGAAAGTTTCAGGTTATGGAAGGTATTGGTTAGGAATGGGACGATATGAAGATTTAATGTCAAAATATTTGTGATAAATGAGACAGAACTGGCCAGGACCTACTGTCTGTGAGATAATTTTATGTTGGTTTGGTTCTTCTGATAAAGGTGTGAATATCTATGCTATTGTCATTAGTTGTGTCCCTGTCATTCAAGCTAAGGCATTGCTAAATTAACAACTCTTAGCTTACAGAGTGGCAACATGAGACAGATTTTTATATATAAAATGTAAATATATTTAAATTTTAAAATGTATTATAAAATAACATAAATATTAACAATATAATAAAATAAATGGAATTGTATTTATTTATTTATATATATATATATATTTTTTTATATATAAAAAATATCTCGGTAAATGTGTAATATAAATACTGTGTGTGTGTGTGTGTGTATAGCTATTGCTTTACCTATCTGCTTAATATTATTTTCATATGAAAGTCCATTATAAGTATGCAGTATCATAACTACATCTCTGACGTTTATAACAAACCAACCCGTTTGAAAATCGGTTGAAAATTGAGCAAGCTATGGTTATTTCAATAGTACATGCACCATAGACATTCATGTTATGAGTGGGCGTGCTGCCCGACGCAAGATGGCCGCCATGTGGCAACGTCGGTCTCCATCGGCCAGCAGCGCGGGTGAGTCATCTAGCCTTTATATATGTCTATGGACGCAGGGACCAGACCCAGCAGGCCCCAACCAAGACGGGCACCCGGAAGGGATGGACGGCGGGACCCAGGAGCTCCAGACACGCAGTCCGGATGCAGTAGCCTGAGGCGCCGACCCCCACCCGACAGGCAGGCCCAGAACGTACCCCCAGAAATATACATACATATATATATACATACACATAAACATACACATGTACACATACACACACATACACATGCACATATATATACATACATACATACATACATACATACATACATACACACACATACACATACATATACACAGTTTGTCAGCCCCGACAACCACCACGCGCACGCGCTGCCACCAGTCACAACATCAGCCACCCCCCTGCACCAGACCCAGCAACCCCCAATTTCAACCCTTGATGCTGAGTGCCAAGCAGGGAGGTAATGGGTCCCATTTTTATAGTCTTTGGTATGACTCGGCCAGGGTTTGAACTCACAACCTACCGATCTCAGGGCGGACACTCTAATGTGAGGTCACACACTGATGTTGGTCGAGAAGGCCTGGCTCTCAGTGTCCGTTCTAATTCATCCCAAATATGTTCTATTGGGTTCAGGTCAGGACTCTGTGCAGGTCAGTCAAGTTCATCCACACCAGACTCTGTCATCCATTGTCTTTATGGACCTTGCTTTGTGCACTGCTGCACAGTCATGTTGGAAGAGAAAGGGGCCCGCTACAAACTGTTCCCACAAGGTTGGGAGCATGGAATTGTCCAAAATGTTTTGGTATCCTGGAGCATTCAAAGTTCCTTTCACTGGAACTTTACACCACTGCATCTGACGCTTGCATTTCACGACTGGATTTGTTGCATAAGTGACATCCTATGACAGTTCCACGCTGGAAATCATTCTTTAACAAATGTTTGTAGAAACAGTCTCCATGCCTAAGTGCTTGATTTTATACACCTGTGGCCGGGCCAAGTGATTAGGACACCTGATTCTGATCATTTGGATGGCTGGCCAAATACTTTTGGCAATATAGTATACCTTCCTATTGATTTTATGGCAAGTCACAACAAACATTTTTAACAGCTCAGCGAGCATCTGGCTAATCGCCAGTGGTCGGAGGAGCAGTGTGAGCAAGGGGATGTGTACCATCAAAGTAGTTCCTCTGTGTTAGCTCTTACAATAACAATGTCGCTACAAGCTTGGTTAATATATGCAGGGGACAGCATGCATGTGGAGCGTTGTTGGAAGTTTTTGGAGGTTTTTTTAGAGGGCTCTGTAGGCGGATGTTTTAAACACATAATTGTCACGATTGGGTCGCATATTTATGCGTGGGTCGTTCTCCCTAGATGCAGACGGAGCTGCGGATGCAGTGTGGAGGTAAGACAATGATTTATTCTTCATAAATCAGTCAACGTACCAACAAACAAAACAAAGCAAGTGTGCCGATAGCACGGGGAGCTCAGGCGAAACTTAGCACAGGGATCAAAAGCATAGAAACAAGATATCATCCAACGTAACTGTTGCTTACAGCAAACAAGGAAGCCAGACCGAGAGTGGCGAGAAACGTGAATAAGTAGCTCTCTGATTAGTGCCTGGAAGCAGGTGAGCGTCCCGGACACTAATCAGAGGCAGGTGAAACTAGTCAGCACCCATGGCAACCAAAACACACAAACTCAAGGGTGCTGAAAACAGAACTGATGGGAGTCAAAACAAAACAAAACATCATCATGACAATAATATGAACAAATTATTAGTATATACTGAGATTCTACCTACTCCTTTTCGGACATGTTGAATTGTTCAAGTGTGAAGTGAAGTGTGAAGTGAATTATATTTATATAGCGCTTTTTCTCTAGTGACTCAAAGCGCTTTACATAGTGAAACCCAATATCTAAGTTACATTTAAAGCAGTGTGGGTAGCACTGGGAGCAGGTGGGTAAAGTGTCTTGCCCAAGGACACAACCAGAGGTGTGGACTCGAGTCACATGACTTGGACTCGAGTCAGACTCGAGTCATGAATTTGATGACTTTAGACTCGACTTGACAAAATGTAAAGAGACTTGCAACTCGACTTAGACTTTAACATCAATGACTTGTGACTTCACTTGGACTTGAGGCTTTTGACTTGACATGACTTGCTACTTTCCCCAAAACCCAAACCTTAAAAAGTTATTTGGGAGCCCTCCGTATCTTTCATTTTATACGTCTGTGTCTATAAGCGTGTGTGCTGCTTGTCAGCTGGTGTGCTGTCAGTACAACAGCCAATCAAATTAAATCTACGTTGTTTTCATCCCACAGCTCTCATCCAATCCAATTGCAGGACAACCACCGAACATGAGTTGTCAAACAATGCGGCAGTGAGAAACAATTATGCCAAAGTTGGTTTCGTTCGGGTATAAAAACTACGACTTGGTCAACAAAAAACGAATTGCCGTATGCAAATCACGCAGTTCGAATAGTGAGGCTGTAAACTCACTACTAACGTTATAACCATAGACATCTTATAAGGGTACGCAGCATTGAGCGCTACTGCCTACTGGCGCAGACGAGACGTGGAGCCGCCATCTTGGAGTGGTGATCCGCTCCACTCAGTGCAATTCATTTGGCAGGCAAATTTAATTCATCTTACCTCACTGAATACCACTGATTTTCACACGTTTTTTTGTCATACGTGTAGCTATGATAACGAACACATGTTTTGGCGTTTTTATTATTCATAGTTTGCTTAACAGTAATATAATATTCTTATACGCTATAAATGACCAGACGTCCGAGATCAAAACTGGGAATATAATCCCAGAGAAGGGGGAAAAAAACGGTCAGCTATTTTTAAATTGAAGAAACAATATGATTAGATTATATATACATGCGTATATCCTACATAAACAATGTATGAATACATTAGATATCTATATATTTTAGGGACCTATAGACTGTAACTCTGTTGCTGCAGCAGCAGAGAGTTTATTCTGTCTTGACACTTTGTATTGATATTTTGTATTACATTCTTCCCTTAAATGATCATGTTTACAGTGATTGTTTTATATCTATTTTTTATGTATGTCGCTTTGGATAAAAGCGTCTGCCAAATACTTAAACATATATAAACACCTGAAAGTCTTTATATCAGCTAAAACCACCAATTTGTTTCACTGGATTCAGAATAAAACCAAATGCTGTCTTACCCAACAATGTTAGTATTTGAATATTGTTACTTGAAGACTTATTCCTGGTTACAATTATACTGTTAAGAAAGTATTGTCTTATACTTTGCCTAAAATGAGAATGCATCATAATCAGTGGCGGCTGGTGAATTTTGTTTTAGGTGGGGCTGAAAGTTTGTAAACCAAACCACCAATAGGGGCGTCATCCTCCCCCAGAAGATTTCTTTGTGATTCTCACATACAAATATTGAAGATCTTTGCTCCTTCTCAACTCTGTGGTACTGTTATTTTCATAAAATACAACCAATAGTATGTTAATGTTTGTTTTTGCAAATGTGTTTATTCTGTAAAGGAATGAGTTAAATGTTTAAAATTGTTTAAACTATTAAAATGACTGGTTAATAGTGCTATTATGAATTGCAATGTCAGCACCATTTTTTTCCCTGCAATTTCAAATGCACCTGTTTTAATAAATAAATACAGCGTTTTAAAAGCATACACAATCTGTGTAAAAATATTAGTCTGTGGTTAAAAGGACTTGAAAGGACTCGAAACTCAAAATGCAGGACTTGGGACTTGACTTGAGACTTTCTAGTCTTGACTTTGGACTTGCCTGTCTTGACTCGGGACTTGACTCGAGACTTGAGGGCAAAGACTTGAGACTTACTTGTGACTTGCAAAGCAATGACTTGGTCCCACCTCTGGACACAACGGCAGTGACTAGGATGGCAGAAGCGGGGATTGAACCTGGAACCCTCAAGTTGCTGGCACGGCCACTCTACCAACCGAGCTATACC
Organism: Entelurus aequoreus; assembly: GCF_033978785.1. Classification (NCBI taxonomy): domain Eukaryota; kingdom Metazoa; phylum Chordata; class Actinopteri; order Syngnathiformes; family Syngnathidae; genus Entelurus; species Entelurus aequoreus. Next base: position 308,155 of record NC_084740.1, read on the forward strand.
GCCTCAGTGTAATCATGTGCTGTTCCACAATGTTAAATTATATACAACACTCTTTAACCAGAAGATGACATTATGGAAATCATTTCTTCTTACCTTCTTGTTGTGACCCTGTCAGCTGTGTGATACTGTGAAGCATTAGAAGATGAGTATATAGAGCAGTCATGTGGGAAAAAAAAAAAACACGATACATCAGCAGAAGGAAGAAGTGAAATATCCGATTCTGCTTAACTAACCACCGGAAGTTGGTCAAACGCAGAAAACCCGATGCTCAGGTTACTTTAGTTCTTCTGAGGAAATACCACGTCTGTTCTTGAGGGATATGTGTGTGTGTGTGTGTGTGTGTGTTTGTGTGTGTGTGTTATCTTACAATGGACCTTCAACTGCTACTGTCTCAGGCGCCAATATGTTTGCCAGGCTTCCTGTTAAAGAAAGACCCATTTTTTGCACACTTCCTATCCCAGGTGACACTGAGAGGTCGGTTCTCTCTGTGTGCCAGTTGACCAATGACAGGTCAAGACCGTGAGCTCCTTTCAACACCCTCATCTAATAACCTGCATGCTTCTACTTAGGATTATCATTCATGTTTTGACGCTAACTACATTTAACCGGGCTCTTCCTTTTCTCACGAAATGCCAGACTTTGGAACCAGAAGTGTTGTTTTGGTTTTTGATCCGTTAGAATGCTGAAAAGATATGGGTCAGTGGTGAGCAATAGTTAGTTTAGAATTAATTAGATATTAACCTCAAAGACAGATATGTTCCATCTGCAGTCCCTGGCTACCTAAATTAAAAGATATACAAAAATGTGCAATACAATTCTAACAATAAAATTACGCTATAGCATGTAATCAAATTAAGAAAAGTCATAAAATGTCCTCTCATTGACACATACTTATTATACATTACAACCACCCCTCCTTTACATCATAACACAAAGCCAATACATGCTCTTGTTCACATCTGTCATCCTTTGTGAAAACCACCATGATTTTAATAGACACACCTCTCAGCTTACAACAAAATGTTCTCATGCATAAATATAATATTACATGTCTTAATGTATCACATTAAGTTGACATGTCAAACAGGCACCTATGGGTGCCTGAGCCCCTGCCCTTTTTTGCCTCGTCTTAAAAAGTGCCGTCTGCCTGTGTGTGTGTGTTTTTTTCTATTCTTTAAACAACATTAATAAATTCCTGTCAGGGATGTAAAAAAAAACAAAACAAAAAAAACAGCGGTACAAAAAAATCCACGTTTTCTTGTAATACCGGGTTGTTTGAGCCTGCCGCTTCCTTTAAACCAGGGGTGTCAAACGTACGGCCCGTGGGCCGGATCAGGCCCGCGGACAGGTTTTATCCGGCCCGCGGGATGAGTTTGCTAAGTATAAAAATGAACCAAAATTTTTGAATGAAAGAAACTGCTGTTCTAAATGTGTCCACTAGATGTCACAATAGCAATTATTTGCATCTTTGTAGATTATGCTACATATGTAAAAAAAATAAAATAAACCACATGATGTTAGTGCACCAGTTAAGGAAAATGAGCAAACTTACATGAATAACATCCTGTAATTTGATTTTGATATCATTTTTTTATCGTAATAGATTGAAAATTAACACCAATGAGTTGACTGATGAACATTATCACATAATGTATTCAGAAAATATAAATAACGACAAATAAAGATAGAATACTATTAACCGCAACATGTAAGTGTAAAAAACAAAACAACAACATTATGATTTGTACATTTTCAGAATTTTCTTGTTCTATTTTTAAACAAAGAAAACAATCTGAATGTGTCTTTATTTTTAAGTTATCGTGCCGTGATTTTACCTGTCCGGCCCACCTGGGAGTAGATTTTTCTCAATGTGGCCCCCGATCTAAAATGAGTTTGACACCCCTGCTTTAAACGTTTAGCCCCTCCTCGATCTGCGGGCTGCAGCCAGGGGTTACTGAGACGTGACAGTGGAGCAACTTGAACCTGTGAGTTATGGTCTAGTCGCCGTCCACTTATTCAGCATCTAATATGGGTAATATTTCAGAAAAACGCTGTATTATTCTATTAGTCAATGTGTCAGCTTCTGTTTTTGCCGGACGTCGGAGCACGGCGCATCAATTGAGCACGGCACATCAAGTCCGCACAGAGCAGAGCGGATCGTGCGGGACAGGAAGTAATGTACAAAATAAAACACCGGGTTAATTTTCAAAATAAAATGCACGTTTACGGCGGATCACATTTCTCTCACAGTAGGGTTTTAGATATAAGGTTATTGTGACTTTGCTATTACTGTGTGGGTTAACAAAATAATAATAATAATGATAATAATAACAATAATAAGAAGAACAATGATAATGATAATAATAATAATAATTATTATTATTATTATTAATAATAATAATAATTTCAGCATTCTGGGGATATAAGATGTAGGTTATCTGTTAGGAATATTGCCATCTGTATTTAAACTTGATTCATGTTGATTATGCCTGCAGCCCAAAGCCAAAAAAAGAAAGGATACAGCCCTCTACTGGCCCCTGGTCCATATTTTTGGCCCTGTATTGCGTTTCAGTTGTTTAGTCTGAGCATTAAGTGAGATAGACCATAAGTTACAACTTGATGGTGTTTTCATCAAGTTAAGGGAAGAAGGACAGATTTTCACATTTAAGTTTTTTCCATTTGGGTATTTATTTTTGTATTTTTTTTCAAAGTTCATGTTGCACTGTTCAATGTTCAATATTAAAGTGCTTATCTTTAACAAAAAATAGCCTAATAATAAACCAGTGTTTTGTTGCTTTTCGTGTCTTCCAAGTCTATGATAATGTAAATTAACTCATTATGACCATAATTTGTTGACACAAAAGAAATGGCAATCACTTTTACCTACAAAGGACACACAGCTAAGTAGTTAGCTTCCTATTAGCAAATTTCATTTTACATTAATTTCCATATTGTGTAAAGGACCAAAAAAAAAATTCCTGCCCTTTTCTGACTTTGAGCCCCTGCCCCTCTATAATCATGTGCACGTCCCTGATGTCAAACATGCGCAGTGAAGCTGGATGTTGTGTTATCAATACGGATACATTGAGTTGTGAGAAATGCAGGTTAGGTTAGGCTAAAAGTGATGCATCTGTTTTGTTTATATAGTTTAACTCCTTGTTTTCCTTTCTATAAATAATATTAGTGCATCCTGAGAACATGAGAGCATCATTTCCTGTGCAGCTAGTTCTAGCTTGGAAAATGGTGGCTGCAGGTTTACAGTAGTCCACTAATGAATATTAATTATGAAGTGATCATGTCATTATAAAATATAGAGGTGGGTAGCTATGGCTTAGGTTGTTTGATTAGTTTACTAATCAAGTAAAACACCTTTAGAGCCTCAATGCGCATTTTAGGGAAAACAGTTTAAATAGACAACAATTTGTATGCTTGTCTATAATACAGTAACACAATAAATGCACATCATTGACATTGAAATGTAGACTTTTAACATGTGCACATTAATAAAAAATAAACAAAAAACCTCAGATTACGGTAAACATGTGAATATCTGCATGTTTACAGTTTCGGGAACTCAATGTGGGCCGGATTTTATACATTTTTATAGTTACAGTCATTAAACAAATATTCGAAGCAATAAAATATAAATAAAAGCTTTTTTCTAATCAAATTAATCAATTTAATCAAGCAGCCCTAAATAAATGTATATGTGCGTATTCTATATTTTTAGGGATGTTAGATTTTTTTACATTCCTGCTAAATTGAAACTTGGGAATGGATACTCACTTTGGAATGACAAGTGAGTATCCAATGACAGTCTCGTTAACATCAGGCTACCTAGATAGGCTACTGTCAACAACTTGTGATCTGATTGGCTATCGCAACTGTCTCTCAACTCTGTGTTCTCAAATTCATCCGCTAACGGTCCCGATGAGTATCCAATCACAGGACACGTAAATGTCACGTTCAACGTGAGGCCATCTAGAAGGCCTTACTGACAACAACTCATGATCTGATTGGCTATGGAAATCATCTATCAACTGTATGTGCCCGTTCGCTGACAGTGCACAGACGCCCGCATTGTTGATTCTGAAGGCCTCGGGCAGATTTCGTACAGCATGGCAACATAAGCTAGCTGATTGGATACAAACTAAACTATCGAATATGCTTCTTAAATAAAATGCTATTTAACTAGTTTGTATCATATTTTTCCAGAGAAAAACAAGTGGGATGTTTGGACAGATGTATCATGAAAACCACCACTTTGAAACACTCCATTCAAATTTGCATGTCGGTCATTATGGTTTCTGAGGTGATACTTGGTGAAAAAAGTTTGAGAACCACTGATCTGGACCACAAGGAAATGTTTGAAATGTACATTAAAACACATCACACATGAAAGCATGGTAACTAAAAACAGCAATTAATGCGTTGATTTAAAAGCCAATAAATAAGTCAATATTGTTAAATAATCTTTGAAAACATCGGCAATGTTCTTTATTGTTTAACAACAAGTTGAAATGATGAAACTTGGTAAATTAATTGGTTGTTATTGTAATTACTATTTGAAAGTAATGAAACGTGCTTGGACTTCTATTTTGAAAGATTCATTCTGTAACCCATGTGCCTGGCAGTAGCCAGGCGGATCCTTCTAAGCCTTATTTCTTGGGAAAAAATATAGTTTTTATATGCATGTAAAATCAGAATCAGAATAGTTTTTTTATTCCCATTGTTTTAGAACATGTTCACAAACTAGGAATTTTTCTTGGTACAATCGTGCAACATAAAACACATAATGCAGAATAAGAATAAATGAGCTGTAACTGAGCTATAAGATCTTGTTATTGGTATTGGTTATTGGTAAAACATTGTAGGCCAATTAGAGTTATATTATTTACAGTCAAATTTATATATCACTGTGAAGGGGGGCGTGGCCTACCTCGAAGACAGCGACAGGTGAGTAGATGGCCCAGGTGGGCCTTGTGATCTCATCACCTGTCGCCTTTATTAGCAGCAGCCGGAACGAGACACGGGAGTTGGAGTGGGAGCCAGAGAGAGAGAGAGATGGACTGAGAAAAAGCCAATTTGCTGGAAAGCAAAAGCCTAGCACGACTTATGAAAATAAAACAGTGTTGTACCCTGAAATCCGGGCTCTCGTGGCAGTGTGTGGGGGTCCGCAGAACCCACTAGAGGGCAACCTCTACAATCACATCCTTACAGGTTGCCATATTTGTTGATCATCAACTTATTATTTAACTGTTTTAATCCATATGACAGAAAACATAAGGATCCAGCAAATATCAGAAAGACTGATGTGCCCAGAAATTGTTTAACAACCCTAATTTTACCAAACCGCACGTGCTGTACTGTACAGGAAACCAAACATTACTTTTCTGCCAGGTTTAACAAGAAAGTGCAAGCATCCGTCATCTGCAACTGTTTTCAATCCTGCCAGTTTACAGAAAAAAAAAGGCTACGCTTGCAATTAATTAGCACCGGATAAACATCTCTGTTCAGTCCGTGCAGTAAACCTTCTCACCACGAACTGATAGCACTGACCAATAAAGACAGAAGCTCATAAAGATGCAACCTGGTGTATGTTATCGTGCAAATAAAAGAAAAGTTGATGTTCACCTGCTTGAAAGTCATTTGCTGAACACAGCACAGTGCATTTATGTGACTCTTGTGGACCTTGTAAGTTCTTTATAAGGTGGCCTCATCCACACACAGACAAACAAACAATAAGGCCAAGCAGCTCGATGTCTCACCAAGGACTCCATGGAGCATCGTTCACATGACACCTTCACTCAGAATTCTGAACTGCTGCAAAGGTTATTCCATTGTGTTTCCCGTGGTCTCATTTTTCTGACAAATACACCACTTGGTGGCACTGTTATTAAACCCCATAAATTGGATTGAAGTGAAACTTGTCACACAACCCAATGATCGCTACCAAACTGTAACTTAAAGTACCAGTAGAGTGGAAAAACAAGTTGCCTCTATATTAAAGCTATTATCATGTACAAAACCCAAAACCAGTGAAGTTGGCACGTTGTGTAAATGGTAAATAAAAACAGAATACAATGATTTGCAAATCCTTTTCAACCTATATTCAATTGATTAGACTGCACAGACAAGATACTTAACGTTCGAACTGGAAAACTGATATTTTTTGCAAATATTAGCTCATTTAGAATGTTGATGCCTGCAACATTTTTCAAAAAAGCCGGCACAAGTGGCAAAAAAAGACTGAGAAAGTTGAGGAGTGCTCATCAAACACTTATTTGGAATTGTTTGGAATGTCCCACAGGTGAACAGGCTAATTGGGAAAAGGTGGGTGCCATGATTGGGTATAAAAGCAGCTTCCATGAAATGCTCAGTCATTCACAAACAAGGATGGGGGGAAGGTCACCACTTTGTCAACAAATGCGTGAGCAAATTGTCAAACAGTTTAAGAACAACATTTCTCAACCAGCTATTGCAAGGAATTTAGGGATTTCACCATCTACGGTCCGTAATATTGTCAAAAGTTTCAGAGAATCTGAAGAAATCACTGCACGTAAGCGGCAAGGCCGAAATTCGAAATTCAAGTTCTGCACGTGTTACAACAGCATGGCTTTGTAGTAAAAGAGTGCGGGTACTAGACTGGCCTGCCTGTAGTCCAGACCTGTTTCCCATTGAAAATGTGTGGTGCTATATGAAGCCTAAAATACCACAACGGAGACCCCGGACTGTTGAACAACTTAAGCTGTACATCAAGCAAGAATGGGAACGAATTCCACCTGAGAAGCTTCCAAATTTGGTCTCCTCAGCTCCCAAACGTTTACTGAGTGTTGTTAAAAGGAAAGGCCATGTAACACAGTGGTAAAAATGACAACATTATTGCAATGTGTTGCTGCCATTAAATTCTAAGTTAATGATTATTTGCCAAAAAAATAAAAGTTTCTCAGTTCAAACATTAAATATATTGTCTTTGCAGTCTATTCAACTGAATATAAGTTGAAAAGGATTAGCAAATCATTGTATTCTGTTTTTATTTACCATTTACACAACGTGTTTTGGGGTTTTGTACAATTGAACAATCACCTACCAAAATTCAGGAGCACTATGGCAAATGGGTGCAAGCCTTTCACCACAAATTTAGTCACGGCCCGGTGACATTTGTAGTCAGAATGTGTCTCTCGTCAAGCTCATTTAAAAGAAAAGGCATTCGTCGAAAGTTAACAGGTTTGAAAAGTAGGCAAATGCCTTGAAGGCAGGTTAGTACCTGTTGTTGTTGTCTTGGCTCAGTCAACAGTAGATCCCGGATGCAGAGACGTGAGGCGCTGCAGCAATAAGGGCAGTGCTTTAATAATGATGATAATCCAAACAAAAGGAGACGGGGCAAAAGTGCACACCATAAAATTTAGTCCACGATGAGGCTTCCAGCAATCGGCGAGGGAATGGCCAAGACCCACTGGGAATGTTCAGTCTAAAGAAGAATAACTCTCCACCTCTGGAGAGGAGAACAAAAAATGAAGGTTAGAACGAAACTGACCTGCGGTAGAAACATGGAAGTTAGGTATGAGTTGTGGACGGCACAGGAAGCAATACACCAGCGAGGACAAGCTCTCCGTGCCCCGCTTAAATAGCTCAGTGTCGAATTAGGACCAGTTGTATCCAATTAGGCCATAACAATCCTCAGTAAGATGAGTAAGATCATCTCAAATGAGGTTAAAGATGTTTCTCAGGATACATTTTTGTACTTTGGGCCTGATTTACTAAAGGTTAGTGGGTACGAAACACGTGCAAACTTGATAGCACACGCAGATCTGATCTACTAAACGTCTCTTGAGTGAGCAGAATAAGGTGTGCAATCCATTTAGCATCTTTGTCTTTCGTTAATATGCAGAATATATGTTGATCATCAAAACGCCCACAATACAGGGAGGAGAAAATGCAAATATATTAAAGGTCTACTGAAACCCACTACTACCGACCACGCAGTCTGATAGTTTATATATCAATGATGAAATCTTAACATTGCAACACATGCCAATACGGCCGGGTTAACTTATAAAGTGCAATTTTAAATTTCCCGCTAAACTTCCGGTTGGAAACGTCTATGTATAATGACGTATGCGCGTGACGTCACGACGGCAACGGAAGTATTCGTACCCAATGTGTCACCATACAAACTGCTCTGTTTTTATCGAACAATTCCACAGTATTCTGGACATCTGTGTTGGTGAATCTTTTGCAATTTGTTTAATGAACAATGGAGACTGCAAAGAAGAAAGTTGTAGGTGCGATCGGTGTATTAGCGGCTGGCTGTAGCAACACCAACACCAGGAGGTTGTGTTGTGTTTGAGCTGGATAGCAGACGCACTACCGTGAGTACAGCTTTGGCTTCCAAACATTTGATCGCTTGCCCGTACGTGCGTGTCGCTATGTGCATGTCACGTACGTAACTTTGGGGAAATATATGTTTCTTGCCGACTCTGATGGCGGCCGGGCTGTCGTCGAAAGCTACAACGCTCGCCGCCGCCGCCGCTCCGTAGTTAGCTTCAATTGTTAAGCTTCGCCAAGCTGGAAATTATTACCGTGTATTTACATGTTCATGGTTTAATAGTATTGTTGATCTTCTGTCTATCCTTCCAGTCAGAGTTTTTTAAAATTTTGTTTCTATCTGCATTTGAGCCCGATGCTATCACGTTAGCTCCGTAGCTAAAGTGCGTCAACGATGTATTGTCGTGGAGATAAAAGTCACTGTGAATGTCCATTTCGCGTTCTCGACTCTCATTTTCAAGAGGATATAGTATCCGAGGTGGTTTAAAATACAAATCCGTGATCCACAATAGAAAAAGGAGAGTGTGTGGAATCCAATGAGACCTTGTACCTAAGTTACGGTCAGAGCGAAAAAAGATACACCCTGCACTGCCTCTCTAGTCCTTCACTCTAACGTTTCCTCATCCACGAATCTTTCATCCTCGCTCAAATTAATGGGGTAATCGTCGCTTTCTCGGTCCGAATCGCTCTCGCTCCATTGTAAACAACGGGGAATTGTGAGGAATCCTTCCTCCTGTGACGCCACGCTACTTCCGGTATAGGCAAGGCTTGTTTTTATCAGCGACCAAAAGTTGCGAACTTTATCGTCGTTGTTCTATACTAAATCCTTTCAGCAAAAATATGGCAATATCGCGAAATGATCAAGTATGACACATAGAATGGATCTGCTATAGGCCTCTAAGCAGCACGTGCAATGTGATCTATGAACACTCTTCACCGTTTTGCGAGCACAAATGTTAGAATAATTATATATAAGTTATCACACAACTCTTATGCTTAAAGGCACATAACTTGTTATCTTCCACTGCAAGTTAGGAGTTGCCTCGCCACAGCTGTTTGTGTTTTTCAGCCCGCTAACAGCCAAGGACGGACCTCAAGTACCTCAACGGAGATAAGGCAACACCGGGCAGACAAAGCAGAGACAGGGCGAAATCACAAGGCTCAGCACATTTCTGTTCTGAATAATCACGTATTGCGTCTACTGGGGCTGCTTGCATATTATAAGACCCCTCCCTTTAGAAGCAGCCTCAGCGATGTAACTAGGGAACTCCTGAATAAAATGGGGGGCGCGGGGGGTGCACCTTAGAGCGTGGTGGGAGACTGTAACTGAGTGTGCAGATCCATGCGTTCTCCCCATGAGCAAAATTGAAATCTGTCTCTGCTTGATTCCTTGCTTCTTGTTCTGTTTAATAGATAGTTCGGTGCTTAAACCTAAAAACTATTTTGCGTTTTATTTAGCACGTGTGAAAAAGGGCGTGCTATCCGAGAGAGACGCACATGGCTGGGAGGAAAGTGGTGCTCGCGCTGTGATGGACAGAGAATAATCCGTCCTAAATGTACGTTTCAATATATTTGAAATGACAGAAATAAAAAAAGATACTAGACATAATGTCTATTCAGCAATTTCCTTTTATAATTTTATAGCTTTTTTTAAATGTTCGTTTTTTTTATTTTAGGAAATACATTTGTGCAACTTGTCCGGGGTGTATCCTGCCTTCCGCTCAAGTGCAGCTCCTCGCGACCCCGAGAGGGACAAGCGGTAGAAAATGGATGGATGGATTACTATATCTCCTACATGAAAAGACGTCTATCTTTATGCATTTTCTTGCATTGGAGTCATTCCGGACGCACGAATGCGCTGGTGATGCGATCCACAGCCCCGCGCACGGAATTAAATCAATCAATCAAAGTTTATTTATATAGCCCTTGATCCCAAATGCCTCAAAGGGCTGCACAAACCACAACGACATCCTCGCCTCTGATCCCACATGAGGGCAAGAAAAAAACTCAGATAAGCAGTCAGTATCTGGTGTGATCACCGTTTGCCTCACACAGTTCAGCACATTTCCTTGGCATAGAGTTGGATCAGGTTGTTGCTTGTGGCCTGTGGAATGTTGTTCCACTCCTCTTCAATGGCTTTGCAAAGTTGCTGGATATTGGCAGGAAGTGGAACACGATGTCCTATAAGCTGATCCACAGCATGGGTGATATGTCAAGTGAGTATGCTGGCTGTGCAAGAACTGGGGTGTTTTCAGCTTCCAGGAATTGTGTACAGATCCTTGCAACATGGGGCCCTGCATTGTCAGGCTGCAACATTAGGTGATGGTCTCGGGTGAATGGCACAACAATGGGCCTCAGAATCTTTCAAAATGCCATCAATAAAATGATCTTGCATTCGTTGTTCATAACATACCCTCAACACTCACCATGTCTTGTCTTAGCTTTCGTGTAGCCTCTTTTTGCACTGCTCTAGGAAATCTAAAAAATGGAATTGATAAACTGGTCTTTTAATCAAGATCTCGGGTTTGAGGGAACCTGCATTTTCTGATGGAACGGTTGTTGTTGGTGTGGAGGGGGGCGTGGTCTGCGGGCCTGCCGCGGAGCGGGGTGTGGAAGGACCGGCCTCGAAGCACAGCTGGCAGGTGATTGCATTACCCAGCTGGGGCTGATCATCCAATCACCTGCCATGCTTATTAGCAGCAGCCGGACCGAGACACGAGTGTTGGAGTTGGAGCGAGAGAGAGACAAGCTGGAGAACAGAGCGAGACACACACTAGAGGGCAAAGCAGAGACGCGCCGGACTGAAAAGTCCTAACTATATACTGCTGAAAAGCAAACCATACTGGTGTATGAAAATAAAAGACTTGATCCAACCTGAATCCCGGGCTCTTGTGCCAATGTGTGGTAGTCAGGAGAACCCACTAGAGGGCAACCTCTACAGTTGGACACACAACTGACTCTTGGGAGAAGTGGAGTGCCGCATGCCTGGCGGCCCTTACAGTCGAGGACGTTGAAGATATCTGCCTATTCGGAACCATGACAACAGGACACTTGCAGATTGGAGTAAGCTTAGCCCTGGTGCATCGACAAATTGGAAGATTCTGGCAACCGTTCAAAGTACATAAATCTGCTACAAATGATTGGGGGATGCGGGCAGCTCTTTGGGCACAAAGACATTTGTGATTTTGGACTAAATCGCAAACATTTTGAGAGTATGATGAATTTGAAGGAAAACGTTTAATTTGTTTTCGCTCACTCAAACACAAACATTCGAATCTGGATTGTTTCCCCTGGTTGAAATTCATTTAAAACGAAAAGATAAAACACTTACACAATATTTCAATGCTTTCGTGGGCCACATGGAATGATTTGGCGAGTCAGATTTGGCCCCCGGGACTTGAGTTTTACACCTGCAATCTATTGCATTGACAATCTCTTCCGTTATTTCGATTAATGCCATCGATGTTGAGATGTTGGCTTTCAATTCTTTTAGGTTCTCTGCGAGTGTTATTTCGGAATTCGTCCAAACTGTTGTAAAATAATTTTTCAACGGTTTTAGAAAATTGTGGAAGTAAGAAAACAGGTCTAGCTGGTGTTACGTCCACAGTCATATACATAGGTTCAACCTTTGATGTTTTCATTGTGTTTGGGAATTTTCCCGTTTCAAATGATAGGTTGCTTGAATACAGGGCGTTAAAGGGTCTGAATACCTTTTTGATTGTTCCCATATCAATTCCGTTACAATCAGTTGAGGTCTTGGATTTACATTTATTCACAATTTTGTGAGGAACATTCAGGGTTCGTACACCTTTTCCATGGCCAAATTCAAGCACTTTTTTAAGGACTTTCAAGATCATTTTTCCAGTTTTTCCAGTACCCTTCAAACCAGTGTGAATCAATCCATAGCTTTGTTGTTTGAGGTCACCAAATGCTGTCTGTAGGAAAAATACAGAAAATCTGCTCAAACCTAGGCCTAACATTGAACCAGCAGTTATCATGAAGCAGTGTGACTATTCAATGTCATTGGTGTTTGCAAACGTGTCTCCATTTGTGTTGTTTTTCACATTTCTTCTTCTTTTTCTTACTTACAGCACTCAATGACATCGAACAGCACGGATTGATTCACACCGTGTTTGTGCTTGTAAACTGCATAATGTGATATAAATACACACACCCTCAAAATTTAAATTTCACTCATTTATTAACAAAACTGTTCCACATTAATATAAGGATAATAAATTAAAGGAAAATATTTTGTTTGTTTCACAACACCTCAGTCACCTTTCATTAAGCATATCTAGCCTTATGTGGCTATGATAACAAATGAACAAAAAGACCAAAGTTAACTTTGTTTTGCTTTCACTGAGGTAGCCAGACAAGTTAAGTAGACAACGAAAATAATAGAGCAAGAAATGCATACAACCATGTTGTGTAAAAACTACAAAATCATTCATAGTAGCTCAGCTCTAAGTTGTGAAAAAGGTTACAAATTATACATTACATGACATTCACAGTACAAACAAGTCCAATAATGGACTAATAATTTCCATCCAATGTTCATTAAAACGACAACCTCCCGGCATGATGGACCACCACCGTCCTCTTGGGGGCGACACAATATACGGCTCTGGCATGTAAGGGCTCGTGCAAAGCCAACAGATCAAGTGTGTAGCTTTCATTTTTAAGGAAACTTATTTAAAAAAATTTTCCATTTTATAATTTGCCTATTAAGTCAGACTGCCGAGAAATATGATGAACATTTCCAAGCATTTACAAGCACTTCACCCAAAATTCAAGCATTTTTCAAACCTTGAAAACACAACATTAAAATCTAAGCATTTTCAAGGTTTTTAAGCACCCACACGAACCCTGAACATTAAGTGTGGATTTCTGGCTATGGTATCAGTTTTCAACAGATACATGATCTGGAATTCTTCCCTCCAGATTTGGTCTAACATTTACAAAGTAGTTTTTAAAGCTTTCAATTACTTCGATCCTATTGTCATTTTTCAGTATTATCCTTAAATTATCCTTTAGAATGCCCCATGTTGCTCTCATGTTGCTTTCTTTCCTAAATATTCTTAGTATGCTAGTTAGCTTGTTTGTTAAGTTTTGTACATATTTTCTGTCCATATAGATCTTTGTGTTATTAATGTTCTACATAATGTATTAATCTTGTTACAAAACATTTTCAGTACCTGTCCTCTGTGGTAGATCGTTCTTCTTCTGCGTCTTACTAAGTTGTTTTCATGGACGATGGTTGTCATTAAGAATCATGAAAGTGAAATGACCTCATGTTTCATCTAAACCATTTTCACTGTACGCATCATCCCAACTTGGCTTTTTTGCAGATCATTCTTAAAAGCCTTCATACTTATCTATGTGCTTAGTCTTTGATATGTCTTTTTTGTCATCCTTGCACTTCTTCCTGTAGTGTCCGTCATAGATTATAAAAACTGGGAGATGATCACTGATGTCGGTTATTAGCTGACAGATTGTGGTATTACTATCAAAATCATTAGTAAAAATGTTATCAAAAAGAATGTCTTGAGATTCTGCCTGTTCTTGTAATTTTACAATATAAACTCATGCTATACATTATACCTATGAAGTTATCAATGGTATTTTGCTAATTCGGGTTAAAGAGGTCAATGTTGGACTGAACACTTAGGTAATTTTTGACTGATTTTAGTGAAGGTTGTCGTAATGCAGTCCTCAGACAAATCAATCCTTGCCTTAAGTGTTCTGTATGAACTGATAAATAAATGTTTGCTTTTTTTATGACAAATTTCCATGGTTATACATTCTAAAAAAATTTCAAAAGCAAAATACATGTTTTTTTACCACATTGTTTTACAGATTTTTCATCACAAACAAAAATCCAATGCTTTCATAACTAGTGGATAAAAAATAACAGTTGTTTACCTTCTAAATATTTGGGCCCCTTAGACATGAAGTGACAACTTTTAGTCACCTTAACACTCTTAATCCAATGTAGTATTGCTTCCTGGGGCTGAGCCAATCAGTTGTCACAATACTGAACAGTGCGCTGTGGTTGGTTTGGTGTCCTCTAGTGGACAATACTACTGTAGTATTGATATTTTTTAGTTAATTAAGCAATGTCTATGCTGGAAAATGCTTAATTTAAGGCACTGATGTGATAAAATATGCTTTAAAAAAAAACGATTTGAAGTGCGATGTCTGTATGTTCTCACAATTTATCAAATACATCATCGTAAGTCTAAATATTATACAAAACCTAAAACCAGTGAAGTTGGCATGTTGTGTAAATCGTAAGTAAAAACAGAATATAAAGATTTGCAAATCCTTTTCAACTTATGTTCAATTGAATAGACTGCAAAGACAAGATACACACGTTCAAACTGGTAAACTTTGTTATTTTTTGCAAATATTAGCTCATTTGGAATTTGATGCCTGCAACCAAAAAGCTAGCAAAAACATACCACAGGTGAACAGGCTAATTGGGAACAGGTGGGTGCCATGATTGGGTATAAAAGCAGCTTCCATGAAATGCTCAGTCATTCACAAACAAGGATGGGGAGAGGGTCACCACTTTGTCAACAAATGCGTGAGCAAATTGTCAAACAGTTTAAGAACAACATTTCTCAACCAGCTATTGCAAGGAATTTAGGGATTTCACCATCTACGGTCTGTAATATCATCAAAAGGTTCAGAGAATATGGAGAAATCACCAAAAAACTGCCCGTGACCTTCAATCCCTCAGGCGGTACTGCATCAGAAAGCGACATCAGTGTGTAAAGGATATCACCACATGGGCTCAGGAACACTTCAGAAAACCACTGTCAGTAACTACAGTTGGTCGCTACATCTATAAGTGCAAGTTAAAACTCTACTATGCAAAGCGAAAGCCGTTTATCAACAACACCCAGAAACGCCGCCGGCTTCGCTGGGCTTGAGCTCATCTAATATGGACTGATGCAAAGTGGAAAAGTGTTCTGTGGTCTGACGAGTCCACATTTCAAATTGTTTTTGGAAACTGTGGACGTCGTGTCCTCTGGACCAAAGAGTAAAAGAACCATCCGGATTGCTATAGGCGCAAAGTTCAAAAGCCAGCATCTGTCATGGTATGGGGGTGTATTAGTGCCCAAGGCATGGGTAACTTACACATCTGTGAAGGCACCATTAATGCTGAAAGGTACATACAGGTTTTGGAGCAACATATGTTGCCATCCAAGCAACGTTATGATCGACGCCCCTGCTTATTTCAACAAGACAATGCCAAGCCACGTGTTACAACAGCGTGGCTTCGTACTAAAATAGTGCGGGTACTAGACTGGCCTGCCTGTAGTCCAGACCTGTCTCCCATTGAAAATGTGTGGTGCATTATGAAGCCTAAAATACCACAACGGAGACCCCTGGACTGTTGAACAACTTAAGCTGTACATCAAGCAAGAATGGGAAAGAATTCCACCTGAAAAGCTTCAAAAATGGTTCTCCTCAGTTCCCAAACGTTTACTGAGTGTTGTTAAAAGGAAAGGCCATACAACACAGTGGTAAAAATGCCCCTGTGCCCACTTTTTTGCAATGTGTTGCTATCATTAAATTCTAAGTTAATGATTATTTGCAAAAAAAAAACTAGTTTCTCAGTGTGAACATTAAATATCTTGTCTTTGCAGTCTATTCAATTGAATATAAGTTGAAAATGATTTGCAAATAATTGTATTCTGTTTTTATTTACCATTTATTGTGTTGTTATTAAAATTGTTATCTAATTATTACTCTTGTTTGGCCATTTAGATTGTAAAAAAGATACTTACCTTAAAAGATTGCCTTCACAGTCAATAAAGATGTTATGATGGCCACAGTTTGATCCCTCAACAGATTATTTTTGTTTACGTAGTTTTCTTTTGGCATGTATTCATTTTTTGGTTGTACTAATAAATGTATTTAGTTCTCG
The DNA here is from genome assembly GCF_033978785.1 of Entelurus aequoreus. Lineage (NCBI taxonomy): Eukaryota > Metazoa > Chordata > Actinopteri > Syngnathiformes > Syngnathidae > Entelurus > Entelurus aequoreus. The sequence continues at coordinate 324,422 of NC_084740.1, forward strand.
TCTTTGACATGTATAATGAAGGAAAACACATCTGTTCCCCCAGGGTGCTATAAAGACGCAAATACATCACAGTGACCTACAGTACATAGAGAAGTATTCATTTAGGTATTTTACAGCATGTTGTGTTCTCATTGTTACACAACGTGACAATTCCCTGTACTGTACTATAACAAACTGTACTGCTTGGTGATAGCGGTGCACTGCGGGTCATTCAAACACACACAGGCGCTCCATGGATTTGAAGGGGAACAGCACTTATTTTGGAATATTGTTCACAATCAAGAATACATATGCCTTTTTTTTTTATAGGATTTTAAAGATGATATAAAAAATGCTTGGAAGATGCGGCTAATGGGAGTCACCGTTGTAGAAAAACAAAACAAAACAACTTCAAAACCCTCCATCAATGTTTTATATACACACTGCAAGCATATATATAATGTAGTACCAGATACGTTCATAAAAAAATATTAATATATACAATATTTACCGTATTTTGGTCATTTTAAGCATTGCCGGAACTAATTTCCTCGACACATTCATTTCCATTTCCATAGCGCACTTCCGACTTACAAGTTCCGGCAACAAATGCGTGTTCCTAACGTGTTTTCCAATCACGGCAAACTTGGAAACAGACCACGAAGACAATTATTTTCTGACAAATGAGGATTCACAACCTTATCTTTTTGAAGCTGAATATACTGAGGATGAACTTATAGAAGCAAGCAGGAAGAGAGGGCGAAACGTTGGAACAGACGACAGCCGAGAGAGTGAGGTTGCGTGACTTTGATGCTGTAAACGTGGAGCTTGGAGCCAAGCTATGCCGACAGAAATGGATTTCTTACCCAAAATCAACTGGAAATGTCCCCGGCCAGCTGGACCAAACCATTAAGTGACTCACTATAATACTGATCATGATACAGCCGCATGTCATGTGTGTTAGTACAACTACAGTACATACTGTCAAGCTAGCTGTGTACAATCAAAACATGAAATGTTGGTTCTAATACTTTACACATACTGTAATATGATAATGTATGTTTTTCAGATTGGTGTCCTATCGCATTGTGTTGTGCATAACAAACTCAAACGAGATTCGGGTGCTGACGTAGAAGCTAGCTTTTCTCTCGCTGTAGCTAGCTCACGGCTAATACTGTAGCACACCAAATTGTTAACGCGCTAAAAAAGTCAGTTCCGCAGTGTTCGCTGTATTATTATACAAGTGTACATACATTAAGTACAATTAAATTAAGATTAAGATTAAGATTAAAGTACCAATGATTGTCACACACACTAGATGTGGTGAAATTTGTCCTGACATCCACATGGAGAGGAGCCAGATGAGGTGGTTCAGGCATCTGGTCAGGATGCCACCCGAACACCTCCCTAGGGAGGTGTTTCGGGCACGTCCGACCGGTAGGAGGCCACGGGGAAGACCCAGGACACGTTGGGAAGACTATGTCTCCCGGCTGGCCTGGGAACGCCTCGGGATCCCCCGGGAGGAGCTGGACGAAGTGGTTGGGGAGAGGGAAGTCTGGGCTTCCCTGCTTAGGCTGCTGCCCCCGCGACCCGACCTCGGATAAGCGGAAGAAGATGGATGGATGGATGGACATAAATTACGTTTTTTAGGGCAGTTTTTAAATGCGTTTTTAAAGTGATTTAGAGGCAGAACGGACTGCTCCCATTAGCTGCGTTGCTAGCCACCGAAAACAAGCCAATTTTTAACAGTTAGAACGCAAAGAAAAACTTTTTGTCTTCTTGTCTCTCATGAGTACTGTGAACAATGGGAAACATTACAGAAAAAGTGCAGTTCCCCTTTAAAAAAAGAACTCTCATTTCCTCCAAGGGTGTTACTACAGAACGTGGGGGTTCAGGAAAAATACATTGTTGGTGCAATGTTGAGACGTCACATCTGCATGAACTGAAAGCCCATTTTTAAACCGATAATCGAGCTTACATAAGCAAACGATCACAACAACCTCTGACACAAAAGTAGACATAGATTCGTATTGTGCAATTTGTACTTCAGTGGCTATCAACTCAGGACACTCTTTGCTCCTCCCTGGGTATGAAACTTACTAAAACAGTAAAATAAACTGTGCAAAAAAACAAACCATTATTATTTATTATTATTATTATTATTATTCCCTCTTTTATTAAAAATCTACCACTTTGATTTTCCTTACTTTGACTCCAAGGTATTCAAAGTAGCCTCAAAGCCTTTATGCATGAGGTCATACGTTTCAGTTAAACAAACTATGCTAACATATTGGATGATATATGGCAAACGCATGGTAATAAAGTATTATGACATAAGGTCTAAATTGGAGCCAATGCAATATTCATTCAGAAGCGTACAGATTGGGAACTTCCAAACAGCAGTGTAACAACTCTCCTTCTTAAGGTGTTTAACCCGGGGGGTCAGCAACCCGCGGCTCTCGAGTTGAGGAATGCTCATCAAACACTTATTTGGAACATCCCACAGGTGAACAGGCTAATTGGGAACAGGTGGGTGCCATGATTGGGTATAAAAGCAGCTTCAATGAAATGCTCAGTCATTCACAAACAAGGATGGGGCGAGGGTCACCACTTTGTGAACAAATGGCGTGAGAAAATTGTCCAACCAGCTATTGCAAGGAATTTAGGGATTTCACCATCTACGCTCCGTAATATCATCAAAAGGTTCAGAGAATCTGGAGAAATATCTGCACCGAACATTGAATACTGCATCAAAAAAACCGACGTCGGTGTGTAAAGGATATCACCACATGAGCTCAGGAACACTTCAGAAAACCAATATCAGTAACTACAGTTCATGGCTACATCTGTAAGTGCAAGTTAAAACTGTACTATGCAAAGCGAAAGCCATTTATCAACAACACCCAGAAACGCTGCCGGCTTTGCTGGGCCCGAGCTCATCTAAAATGGACTGATGCAAAATGTCTTGACTCATTTTCAGTTCATAAATAGTAAATCTACTCTGTTATACAAGCTGTACACTAACTACCTTTGTACTGTGTACTTCTCTGTGTGTTCATGTGCTATTAAATGTTAATTTAATAATAAAATATATATTTTTATTTGACATTTAGTGAACTGATTACTGTACTGTCCGGATTTGTATTGTTTTCCTGCACTTTTGAGAATCACTTGCACGTATTATATAGTGGACTTTACATGCAGTTGTACGTTAGATGACAGTGTTGCTTAGTCTAGGAGTAGTCTTTGCCACTTTGCTTAATCTAGTCTTTTTTTTTTGTCCTAAAAAGTGTTTATACTGTAAGTATTGTTCTTGATACACACCAGCTGTTTGATTGTTATGTGTACCGTATTTTCCGGACTATAAGGCGCACTTAAAATTTTTTTTTTTTTCAAAACTCAACGGTGCGCCTTATGTACGGAATAATTATGGTTGTGCTTACCGACCTCGAAGCTATTTTATTTGGTACCTGGTGAAAGGATACGTGTGACCAGTAGATGGCAGTCAAACATAAGAGATACGTCTAGACTGCAATATGATGGCAATCACACATAGGAGATACATGTAGACTGCAATATGACTCAAGTAAACAACACCAACATTTTATATGTTCCATTGAAAATATAAAACATTACACACGGCGCTCAAAAATATATCAAAATGTTTTAGTACGACTTTGGTAAGCTATGAAGCCGCACCGCTTGATGGATTGTACTGTGCTTCAACATAGAAGTATTATTATGGTGTGTGTATAAAGTAAGACATATCTGGTGTTTTGTTTCGCAATATTATGCAAAAGCAACTTTTATTACCTTCTGGTACCTGCTGATCTGTATTTGCGATCAGCATAAGTCCTGAAAAATTGCGCGCGACCGTAGTCGATAAGCTTCTTCTTTTTCTCCATTTGATTGATTGAAACTTTTATTAGTAGATTGCATAGTACAGTACATAGTCTGAAAAATTGACCACTAAATGGTAACACCCGAATAAGTTTGTCAACTTGTTTAAGTCGGGGTCCACGTTAATCAATTCATGGTAATATCTATGGAATATCTATCTTCTTATGTGACATTCGTCCTCCGCTTTTGCCATTTTAATATAAAGTAGTGTAAAGTTCTTACTTATATCTGTCAGTAAACTCACCATGAAAGCGCTAAAACATACCGGTGTAGTGAGTTTACATTATTCACCCAAGGAACTTTAGTTATTAGAGAGTTCCGGTCGGACGGTTTTTCACGGGACACATTTCCTGTGTTGTTGTTTCCGGATGAGGACATGCTGCTCCATTATTGATTGAAGTAAAGTCTGAATGTCATTAAAACAGTTAGCTCCATCTTTTGACACTCCTTCCACTCCCGTCCTTGCACGCTACACCGCTACAACAAAGATGACGGGGAGAAGACGCTGCCGAAGGTGAGCCACGTAAATAAGACCGCCCACAAAACGGCGCATTCTGAAGCGACTGTCAGAAAGCGGCTAGAAGATGATGTGTAAAACATCATCTATGCAACATTTTGACCAAAGAACCACCATTACATGTTATGTAGACCACAAGGAAGTCTTTTACATTTATAACAAAATAACAATAATATGACTCCAATAATACCCTTTATATTCCGGTGCGCCTTATACATGAAAAATGGTCAAAAATAGACCATTCATCTGGTGCGCCCTATGGTACGGAAAATACGGTAACCCTGGATTTCCACTGGATACGTAAGGTCTGCTGAACAGTGCCGCCACGGATTGACTCCGCCATCCGCCAATCCCCACTGCCGTTCGATGCCCACTGTTGCGGCTCAACCGTGCAGCGAAATAGCGCAGACCTTTACGATATCTCGCGAATCCGCACTTAATCACGTAAAAATGGGATTTGTAGTGAAGCGAACCACAAACAGTTTATTCTGTCTTTCCAGAGGAGCAGAAGCAAAAAAAAAAGGCGGTCTGGACGATTTGAGACACATAACAGCTGCAGAGCGGCAACACCGCAAAACATCTCAAGCTTTGTCGGCCGTCAATACTCACAGGCGGGCAAGTCTGTGACGGCGCTAACTGGATTCCTGCCTTGCAGAACGACGCATTTATTTTTCTATTTGTAGCAAGCAACAACAACATACCATTAACATCATCCTTAGCGAGCGTTATAAACACACACACACACACACACGCACACACACACACACACACACACACACACACACACACACACACACACACACACACACACACACACACACATACACACACACACACATTTTGTTACCTTCTTGAGACCTCCGAATAATGCCTCCCTCTTTAGGACCACACTTTCTAGATATATACACTACCGTTCAAAAGTTTGGGGTCACATTGAAATGTCCTTATTTTTGAAGGAAAAGCACTGTACTTTTCAATGAAGATAACTTTAAACTAGTCTTAACTTTAAAGAAATACACTCTATACATTGCTAATGTGGTAAATGACTATTCTAGCTGCAAATGTCTGGTTTTTGGTGCAATATCTACATAGGTGTATAGAGGCCCATTTCCAGCAACTATCACTCCAGTGTTCTAATGGTACAATGTGTTTGCTCATTGGCTCAGAAGGCTAATTGATGATTAGAAAACCCTTGTGCAATCATGTTCACACATCTGAAAACAGTTTAGCTCGTTACAGAAGCTACAAAACTGACCTTCCTTTGAGCAGATTGAGTTTCTGGAGCATCACATTTGTGGGGTCAATTAAACGCTCAAAATGGCCAGAAAAAGAGAACTTTCGTCTGAAACTCGACAGTCTATTCTTGTTCTTAGAAATGAAGGCTATTCCACAAAATTGTTTGGGTGACCCCAAACTTTTGAACGGTAGTGTAAATATTTCTATTTACAACATTAATAATATATACATACTATGCAAATATAAAAAAGGTCATCTTTCAGTTCATTTTTTTTTGGTTTGCAATTGGTTTTTAATCTTCATTATTTACTTCAAGTTATTACAGTATGTCTCTATACACATATTTATTTTAACAAAGGCCCACTTAGGAGTTTTAGGGAAACAATCAGCATTAAAGCATGACTTTGCACATTTGGACAGGACAGCGGGGCAGTCATGTGACAGGGCGGGGGGCGTTGACGTTCGGGTGTTTACATGGCAGGATTGCCCAGGAATCTGAGGCGAGCGCCAAACGTTGGGAAAACCCTCCACACAAACATGAGACGCCTCCAACGGGGGCCTACGACGCGTGCTCCTAAAGACAGTAGCGTTCACTGCTAAGCTCGTTATCAAGGGATCCCCCGTCCCTAATGATCAAATATCCATACCATAATTTTTAAATTAATTATTGCCAAAGGGAGCGCATTTCAATGTCTTACACACACTTGTTATTACATATGTTGGCCAGAGGGGGAGCACTTAATATTTTTACACACACTTGTGCTCCCCTTCTGGTCATATGTTGACCCAGAAGGGGAGCACTTTTAAAACCGACACACAGTCAATTTGAAAAATCCCTTCTTTTTTGGACCACCCTAATTTTGATAGATGTCACCACCAGGGGTGCAAATGAGACATTGTCTATTAGATGCAATGGTTTTCCATATTGGGACCATGATTTCGGTCCTAACTTGTTCCCCGGTCCTCATACGGTAGGTACTGTTCCTTGTTGATGTCTCAAGAAGGGTAGAAATACAAGAACAGACACACACACACACACACAACACACACACACACACACACACACACAGTTACAATATTGCAACATCTACGATTGATTCTATTAATGTTAAGGGCAATTCATGTTTTTTGTTTTTTTTCGAACATGTTTAACACAGTTACAAAAATGAAAATCACGTTTACACTTACTCAGGTCAATGTATCCGAAAAGGAGTAGGAAGAAGCAGAACTTTTTGACAGTTTTTCTATTTGCTTACACACAATTTTGCTATGTTTAGGAGGAGAAGTAGACGGCACAGACCACAAGGGGGCGTAGTTAAGCTCTAGGTTTTATATATATATATATATATATATATATATATATATATATATATATATATATATATATATATATATATATATATATATATATATATATATATATATATATATATATATATATATATATATATATATATATATATATATATATATATATATGTATGTATATATATATATATATATATATATATATATATATATATATATATATATATATATATATATATATATATGTATATATATATATATATGTATATATATATGTATATATGTATATATATATATATATATATATATACATATATACATATATATATACATACAAAATACACACAATACAAAATTGTGCGCGTCACGTACGTAACTTTTTTAAAATATATAAGCTTTATGAACCTTGGGTTAGGTGAACGGTCTTTTGGGCTGAGTGATTGTGTGTGTTGATCATGTGTTTGAATTGTATTGGCGTGTTCTATGGAGCTAGGAGCTAGCAGAGGAGCTAGGAGCTGGCATAACAAACACGCAGGTGTTATTATGCAGGATTAATTTGTGGCATATTAAATATAAGCCTGGTTGTGTTGTGGCTAATAGAGTATATATATGTCTTGTGTTTATTTACTGTTGTAGTCATTCCCAGCTGAATACCAGGTACCGTGAGTATGCAGCCTTGGCTGCTAAACATTCGATAACTTGACCGTATGTGCGCGTCACGTACGTAACTTTTTAAAAATATATAAGCTTTATGAACCTTGGGTTAGGTGAACGGTCTTTTGGGCTGAGTGATTGTGTGTGTTGATCAGGTGTTTGAATTGTATTGGCGTGTTCTATGGAGCTAGGAGCTAGCAGAGGAGCTAGGAGCTAGCATAACAAACACGCAGGTGTTTTTATGCAGGATTAATTTGTGGCATATTAAATATAAGCCTGGTTGTGTTGTGGCTAATAGAGTATATATATGTCTTGTGTTTATTTACTGTTGTAGTCATTCCCAGCTGAATATCAGGTCACCCCCGGCTCTCACAGCATCTTCCCTATCTGAATAGCTTCAACTCCCCACTAGTCCTTCACTTGCACTTTACTCATCCACAAATCTTTCATCCTCGCTCAAATTAATGGGGAAATTGTCGCTTTCTCGGTCCGAATCTCTCTCACTTCATGCGGCCATCATTGTAAACAATAGGGAACTTTGCGTATATGTTCAATTGACTACGTCACGCTACTTCCGGTAGGTGCAAGCCTTTTTTTTATCAGATACCAAAAGTTGCAATCTTTATCGTCGTTGTTCTATACTAAATCCTTTCAGCAAAAATATGGCAATATCGCGAAATGATCAAGTATGACACATAGAATAGATCTGCTATCCCCGTTTAAATAAAAAAAAATTCATTTCAGTAGGCCTTTAAGCTGTACATCAAGCAAGAATGGGAAAGAATTCCACCTGAGAAGCTTCAAAAATGTGTCTCCTCAGTTCCCAAACGTTTACTGAGTGTTGTTAAAAGGAAAGGCCATGTAACACAGTGGTGAACATGCCCTTTCCCAACTACTTTGGCACGTGTTGCAGCCCTGAAATTCTAAGTTAATTATTATTTGAAAAAAAAAAAAAAAGTTTATGAGTTTGCACATCAAATATCTTGTCTTTGTAGTGCATTCAATTGAATATGGGTTGAAAAGGATTTGCAAATCATTGTATTCCGTTTATATTTACATCTAACACAATTTCCCAACTCATATGGAAACAGGGTTTGTATATACCAAAAGCATTTAAAAACTCTTGATACACACTAAGAAATGCTGGGTTATTTTGATAACCCAATTAATGAGTTGCGAGTGTTGGGTTAAATTTTGGAGTTATTTTTATGAAGAGCAATACATTTTTTTGGTTATACAGTAAGGGTATTATTTAAAAAAAAAAAAATTGTCATGGCACAGTCGCATGCCAATGCGCACTCATCCCTGCGCTCTGCTGATTGCGCCTCCAAGAGCGCACCTGCGCGCGCCACACCTGCTGAGGCTGCGCCGGTGCACAGCTGCGAGCAATCACAAGCAATCAGCGCACCTGAAGCTGATCATCAGGACCACCTTCATAAGCCTGCACAACCTGCTATCCCACGCCAGAACGTAGCTACCTGTCCTGTACAGTAAACCGTATGTCAAACTCTATGCATTCTTGCTCTCTCCGTGCTTTCTCCCCCGTCGTGTTTATTGTCTCGCGTCCTCCTTGTCGTTCCAAGAGCAGACCTCCGTTCCCGCGTTACGAGCTGTGTGTCTCGTCTTCCCGCGTTCCCTCTGCTTCCCTGACTGCCTCTTGGATCTCGACATCCCGCCTGAACACGGACCTTCGACGCCTCGCTATAGCCCCCGACTTCCTGCCTGCTCACGGAACTCCGAGCTTGTCTTGTCCCCTCCTTGGACTTCCTCACCACACGCTCAACACTCAGCAGTTAATTTCCACACATAGTCACACACCATACACATTTTGGATTTATTACACACTTCATTTCTGATTATTATATATTGTGCATATATAATAAATAAACATAGAGTTTAACGACATCCCTCCTGTCTGTGCCATCTCTTCCTCCTGTACAACCAAACAATTTCTGGGTTTTTAAAACTATGAACCATTTTTGGGCTGTTTTTCAATGAGTAACGCATTTTTGGGTAAAAGGCTTTTTTTTATTTAAAAGTAACTTTTTTCTTGAAGGGAATTTTATTAAGGATTAATCTCATTAACATTATTTACGATCACACATCTTATGTACATGAAAATATTTTAGCACGCTGTACAGAACTACTATGACCATACACGGCAATTCTTGTAAAAAAAAATCTCACTCATATCTTGCTTTTGAGTATATTTTAATGGAATACAAACAATTTGGATCAGTAGTTGGGAAGGAGTAGGACAAACCAGCAGTAAAATGTATAATTTTTAACCAACTATTGGGTCAAGGAGAGCTAAATTGCGCCACCCAATAGTTGGGTTGGGAATAACCCAACATTTTAGTGAGCATAACTCAGCTTTGGTGTTAAATCATCCATCCATCAATCCATTTTCTACCGCTTTAAATAAATCAACCAACATTGAGTTAGCATAACTCAACATTTTGGGTTAAACAATTCAACGCAAAAGTTGGGTTGAAAAAAATTAACCCGAAATGTTGAGTTAAAATAACTCAAATAAGGGACTCGTCCTTTTCTGAACCAGCAGTTGGGTTAAAATTGGGTTATTTTTTAACCCAACATTTTTTAGTGTGTAACCTATGAGGCAGTGAAATGCAATACTACTACAATTAAAAATAATAACAATGTGCACTCACTAAGAAAACCCAAAGTTAAAGTTATTTTTTTCAGAATGCAGTGTGATGATAGCAGGGCACAGAAATGGAAATCTTGAAGATGTTTTTCAGTACCTGTTATCTATGATTTGGTCACTAGAGGGCAGTTGATACACACATTGTATTAAGTACTGTTCACAGCACCAGGAAAAATAATTGCAAACACATGGATTACAACTCTTAAAGTCAAAGTTATTTTGGGTCACATTTAATGGTATTTGAATTAATCTAAAAATAAAAATGTATTGTATGTATTTTTGCTTTTTGTTCAGCTAAAACATATCATACAAAGGGGGTCATTATTTTGTGGGAGGAATGGTGAATTAATTTCATTACACAGCAGCAATATGCATATTCTGTATTGTATTACTGTGTCACTTTGGTTTTCCAATAAAAACAACATGGGGCAGGTATCATTTGTAACCTGACTAAAGCACAGTCAACACACGTAAAGTATTTATCAATCCAACTTTATTCACGTTGCATACCAAAAAGTGCAGCATGGAAGGCTTTACATGACAAAAAAAAAAGAGACTCGCAGAAACAGAAGCACATAAACAACCCGGGGACTCTGCAACCTAGCAGTGGCGGTTCTAGCTATATGAAGAATGTAATAAACATCTTTTAATGTCATTCTACAAAAACAAAATATGCCGAAAACACAACAAAATTGCAAAGGGTCTGTCAGAGTGCATTTTTAATATAAATACAAATACAAGTAAAAAAAAAAAAAATTGGGCCAAAGGTTGGTATTCTTCAGGATTCATAGTCATCTTTGAAGTTAGAACCGCTACTGCAGCTAAGGATACACTAGACCGGGGGTCGGCAACCCGCGGCTCTAGAGCTGCATGCGGCTCTTTAGCGCCGCCCTAGTGGCTCTCTGGAGATTTTTCAAAAATGTATGAAGAATGGAAAAAGATGAGGGGGAAAAAATATATATTTTTTTGTTTTAGTGTGGTTTCTGTAGGAGGACAAACATGACACAAACCTCCGTAATTGTTATAAATTACACTGTTTATATTAAATATGCTTCACTGATTCAAGTATTTGCTGAGCGCCGTTTTGTCCTACTTATTTTGGCGGTCCTTGAACTCACCGTACAGTCTGTTTACATGCATAACTTTCTCCGACTTTCTAGGACGTGTTTTATGCCACTTCTTTTTCTGTCTCATTTTGTCCACCACACTTTTAACCTTGTACATGAGTACACAAAGGTGAGTTTTGTTGATGTTATTGACTTGTGTGGAGTGCTAATCAGACATATTTGGTCACTGCATGACTGCAAGCTAATCGATGCTAACATGCTATTTAGGCTAGCTATATGTACATATTGCATCATTATGCCTCATTTGTAGCTATATTTGAGCTAATTTAGTTTCCTTTAAGTCCTCTTAATTAAATGTATGTCTCATGACACATGTAATATGGCTTTTAATTTTTTGCGGCTCCAGACAGATTTGTTTTTGTTTTTTTGGTCCAATATGGCTCTTTCAACATTTTGGGTTGCCGACCCCTGCACTAGACCAAGGGTGTCAAACGTACTGTTTGTGGGTCGGATAAGGCCCGCGAACAGGTTTCATCCGGCCCGCGGGATGAGTTTGCTAAGTATAAAAATGAGCCGAAATTTTTGAATGAAAGAAACTGCTGTTCTAAATGTGTCCACTAGATGTCGCAATAGCAAATATTTGTATCCTTGTAGATTATGCTACATACACTGTATTGCCAAAAGTCTTTGGCCACCCATCCAAATGATGAGAATCAGGTGTCCTAATCACTTGGCCCGGTGTATAAAATCAAGCACTTAGGCATGGAGACTGTTTCTACAAACATTTGTGAAAGAATGGGCCGCTCTCAGTGATTTCCAGCGTGGAACTGTCATAGGATGCCACCTGTGCAAAAAATCCAGTCGTGAAATGTCCTCGCTCTTAGATATTCCAAAGTCAACTTTATTATAAGAAAAGTGAAGAGTTTGGGAACAACAGCAACTCAGCCACAGAGAGGGGTCAGCGGATGCTGAAGTGCATAGTGCAAAGACTTTCTGCACAGTCAGTTGCTACAGAGCTCCAAACTTCACGTGACCTTCCAATTAGCCCACATACAGTACGCAGTGAGCTTCATGGAAATGGGTTTCCATGGCCGAGCAGCAGTGTCTAAGCCATACATCACCAAGTCCAATGCAAAGCGTGGGATGCAGTGGTGTAAAGCACTGGACTCTAGAGCAGTGGAGACACCTTCTCTGGACTGATGAATCACGCTTTTCCATCTGGCAATCTGATGAACGAGTCTGGGTTTGGAGGTTGCCAGGAGAACGCTACATTTCGGACTGCATTGTGCCGAGTGTGAAATTTGGTGGAGGGTGGAATTGTGGTGTGGGGTTGTTTTTCAGGAGTTGGGCTTGGCCCCTTAGTTCCAGTGAAAGGAACTTTGAATGCTCCAGGATACCAAAACATTGTGGACAATTCCATGGGATGGCACTTCAACTTCATATGTGAGTAAAGGCAGGTGGCCAAATACTTTTGGCAATATAGTGTATGTTAAAAAATTAAAAAAAACACATGATGTTACTGCACCAGTCGAGGAAAATTATCAAACTACATACATAACATCCTGTAATTTTGTTTTGATATTATTTTATTTATCTTGATAGATTGAAAATGAACACCAATGAGTTGACTGATGAACATTATCACATCATTTATTCAGAAAGTATAAATAATGACATATAACGATAGAATACTATCAACCACAACATGTAAGTGTAAAAAAAAATAAAAAACAACATTGTGATTTGTACATTTTCAGAATGTGCTTGTTCTATTTTTAAACAAAGAAAACAACCTGAAGTTGTCTTTATTTTTAAGTTATCTTGCTGTGATTCTACCAGTCCCTTCCCCCGATCTAAAATGAGTTTGACACCCCTCCACTAGAACTACTGCTGTCAAATGATTTTGTAAATCACATCAATCACATTTTTTGAATTTGGATGAATCACGATTAACCTCAGGTTATTTCTCGCTTGCATACTTTAAATGTAATAAGAAATGATGTCAAAATAGCGTGCACAACTTGTCTGTAACCAGCGGGAGTGCTGCTGATTCAGTCACAGCCAGCACGCTCCCAAAAGCAGATCAAATCATGATGTTAGCGATGGGATCACCCAGATGGAAAGGGGAGTTCAGAACAATACAAATAGTGTGCTTGAACGTGGCGGTCCTGCGTTTGCGTTAAAGCCAAGTGTCTGAAATATAATCGATAAAGGAACAGTGTAAGTTACATAGATTCTCAAACGGTGGTACGAGTATCATATGCAGGCTACAACTACTATGCAGGAACACTAATGGTGTGTTTTTAATATAACAATTATATTGTATATGAAACAGAAACATATTCACAGAAGTATATTAACCAAAGATTTGCTGAACTGTAATTATAATTATTATAACATGCTTTTTAAACTTCTTCTTCTTCTTCTTCTCCAGATTTTTGCGTGCTCTACCTTCCACATTTTTCACCCGATTCAAACCGTTCCAACTTCAAACTGTTCAGCCTATTCGGGAATAGGCTTTCCCTAGACAAATTCCCAAAATTCCCAGATTTCCCAGAATTCCAGGTTTTTCGGGACATTTTTCCCAATCAAAATGAATTGGCCATTTTTCTAACTTTCGCCATTTCCACATTTTTCAACCTATTCAAACCATTCCACCTTCAACACATTCCACCATCCTGCAAATGTAAACTACTCTTTTTTTCAAGTTAAAAATAACTCCAGGATTTTCCAGAATTCCTAGTTTCCCAAAGCCCTATGTCCACCCTTTTTTCTGGCGACTACTCCTTCCACATTTTTAATGCATTTCAACCGTTTCACTGTCAAAACATTCCTCTTACTCAGGACCAAAAACATTTTTTTTTTTAACTGGAAAAATTCCCGTTTTTTCCGAAATTCCAGGAATTCCGTAATACAATTTCTCAATTCAACATGTAACTACTTCAACATTTCTCGACCGATTTGAAAAATTTCAACACCAACCATTTCAACTCATTCAGACCATTTAAGTTTTTTTTTTAAATTTTCCCAAAAATTCCCGATTTTCCCGAAATTCCCAATTTTTGGGGAAATTCCCATTGAAATGAATGGGACATTCTTCAAAGTTCTACAATTCCCACATTTTTCACCCCATTCAAACCGTTCCAACTTCAAACTGTTCAACCTATTCGGGAATCGCGGGATTTCCCTTGACAAATTCCAAAAATTCCCAGATTTCCCAGAATTCCAGGTTTTCCAGGACATTTTGACCTTTCAAAATGAATTGGACATTTTTCTAACTTTCACCATTTCCACATTTTTCAACCTATTTAAACCATTCTACCTTCAACACATTCCACCATCCTGCAAATTTAAACTACTCTTTTTTTCAAGTTAAAAATAATTCCAGGATTTTCCAGAATTCCTAAATTCCCAAAGCCCTATGTCCACCCATTTTTCTGGCGACTACTCCTTCCACATTTTTCTACGCATTTTAACCGTTCTACCATCAAAACATTCCTCTTAACTAGGACAAAAAACAACTGGAACTTGAACTGGAAAAATTCCATGTTTTCCCGAAATTCCAGGAATTCTGAAATACCATTTTTCTATTCAACATGCAACTACTTCAACATTTCTCAACCAATTTCAAAAATTCCAACATCAACCATTTCAACTCATTCAAACCATTCCAACTTCAAACTGTTCAACCTATTCGGGAATCGCGGGATTTCCCTTGACAAATTCCAAAAATTCCCAGATTTCCCAGAATTCCAGGTTTTCCAGGACATTTTGACCTTTCAAAATGAATTGGACATTTTTCTAACTTTCACCATTTCCACATTTTTCAACCTATTTAAACCATTCTACCTTCAACACATTCCACCATCCTGCAAATTTAAACTACTCTTTTTCTTTCAAGTTAAAAATAATTCCAGGATTTTCCAGAATTCCTAAATTCCCAAAGCCCTATGTCCACCCATTTTTCTGGCGACTACTCCTTCCACATTTTTCTACGCATTTTAACCGTTCTACCATCAAAACATTCCTCTTAACTAGGACAAAAAACAACTGGAACTTGAACTGGAAAAATTCCATGTTTTCCCGAAATTCCAGGAATTCTGAAATACCATTTTTCTATTCAACATGCAACTACTTCAACATTTCTCAACCAATTTCAAAAATTCCAACATCAACCATTTCAACTCATTCAAACCATTCCAACTTCAAACTGTTCAACCTATTCGGGAATCGCGGGATTTCCCTTGACAAATTCCAAAAATTCCCAGATTTCTCAGAATTCCAGGTTTTCCAGGACATTTTGACCTTTCAAAATGAATTGGACATTTTTCAAACTTTCACCATTTCCACATTTTTCAACCTATTTAAACCATTCTACCTTCAACACATTCCACCATCCTGCAAATTTAAACTACTCTTTTTCTTTCAAGTTAAAAATAATTCCAGGATTTTCCAGAATTCCTGAATTCCCAAAGCCCTATGTCCACCCATTTTTCTGGCGACTACTCCTTCCACATTTTTCTACGCATTTCAACCGTTCTACCATCAAAACATTCCTCTTAACTAGGACAAAAAACAACTGGAACACGAACTGGAAAAATTCCATGTTTTCCCGAAATTCCAGGAATTCTGAAATACCATTTCTCAATTCAACATGTAACTACTTCAAACAATTTGAAAATTTTCAACATCAACCATTTCAACTCATTCAAACCATTCAAATTTTCAAATAATTTCATGCTGTTCCCGAAATTCCCAATTTTTCTGAAATTCCCATTGAAATCAATGGAACATTCTTCAAAGTTCAACAATTCCCACATTTTTCATCTGATTCAAACCTTTCCAACTTCAAAATATTCAGCCTGTTTGGGAATTGTGTGCTCTACTTCAACAATTCTAAAAAAATAAAAAAAACAGGATTTCAGTTCAACTTCAGCATTGGAGGATTCACACGCAATTCCTTCAGGAATTGCCTCATCTAGTTAAAATGACGTTTCCTTTTGCTGAAAAAATAATACACCACAAGCAAGGTAGTTGCAGTCGCGATCAAAAGTTTACATACACTTGTAAAGAACATAATGTCATGGCTGTCTTGAGTTTCCAATCATTTCTACAACTCTTATTTTTTTGTGATAGAGTGATTGGAACACATACTTGTTGGTCACCAAAAACATTCATGAAGTTTGGTTCTTTTATGAATTTATTATGGGTCTACTGAAAATGTGAGCAAATCTGCTGGGTCAAAAGTATACATACAGCAATGTTAGTATTTGGTTACATGTCCCTTGGCAAGTTTCACTGCAATAAGGTGCTTTTGGTAGCCATTCACAAGCTTCTGCTTGAATTTTTGACCACTCCTCTTGACAAAATTGGTGCAGTTCAGCTAAATGTGTTGGTTTTCTGACATGGACTTGTTTCTTCAGCATTGTCCACATGTTTAAGTCAGGACTTTGGGAAGGCCATTCTAAAACCTTCATTCTAGCCTGATTAAGCCATTCCTTTTCCACTTTTGACGTGTGTTTGGGGTCATTGTCCTGTTGGAACACCCAACTGCGCCCAAGACCCAACGTCCGGGCTGATGATTTTAGGTTGTCCTGAAGAATTTGGAGGTAATCCTCCTTTTTCATCATCAGCCCGGAGGTTGGAGAAATAATGTTTTTATCATAGCTCTGACGAGGTCCCGTAGCTAAGTTAGCTTCAATGGCGTCGTTAGCAACAGCATTGCTAGGCTTCGACAGGCGGCACAGCATTAACCGTGTAGTTACAAGTCCAGTGTTTGGTTCGGTGTCTCCTGATAGTAGTATTGTTGTTCTGCTGTCTATCCTTCCAGTCAGGGGCTTATTTATTTTGTTTCTATCTGCATTTAAGCACGATGCTTTCACATTAGCTCTGTAGCTAAAGTGCTTCACCGATGTATTGTCGTGGAGATAAAAGTCACTGTGAATGTCCATTTCGCGTTCTCGACTCTCATTTTCAAGAGGATATAGTATCCGAGGTGGTTTAAAATACAAATCCGTGATCCACAATAGAAAAAGGAGAGAGTGTGGAATCCAATGAGCCCTTGTACCTAAGTTACGGTCAGAGCGAAACAAGATACGTCCTGCACTGCACTCTAGTCCTTCACTCTCACGTTCCTCATCCACGCATCGTTCATCCTGGCTCAAATTAATGGGGTAATCGTCGCTTTCTCGGTCCGAATCGCTCTGGCTGCTGGTGTAAACAATGGGGAAATGTGAGGAGCCTTTCAACTTGCGACGTCACGCTACTTCCGGTACAGGCAAGGCTTTTTTTATCAGCGACCAAAAGTTGCGAACTTTATCGTCGATGTTCTCTACTAAATCCTTTCAGCAAAAATATGGCAATATCGCGAAATGATCAAGTATGACACATAGAATGGATCTGCTATCCCTGTTTAAATAAAAACAAATCATTTCAGTAGGCCTTTAAGACAGCCATGACATTATGTTCTTTACAAGTGTATGTCAACTTTTGATTGCAACTGTACATGTGAGTACAAGCCACATATTTGAGAAGCAGAGGCAGCAAAAAAAAAAAAAAACGGTAGTCCCCTCCTTGCAAAAGCAAAATGTTTTAGGCGTCACTTGGCGTTAAAGGTTCGATAACCACTGCATTACAACATCGTCTTTATGCGCACACGGAGGATTCTCTCAGAGGGGTGTTGCACGAATCGCTGTCTGAGCTCCTCCCCAGCAGCCAGCCGCAAGTCCCCGGGTGCAGCCGCAGGGTCTTGAACAAGGTGGTCCGGAAGGACTTGCAGAGGAAGAAGTAGATGAGCGGGTCCAGGAGGGAGTTGAGCGACGACAGGAAGAGCGTGCTCTCTTTCAGATGGAAAAAGAAGAGCTTGAGGCGGCAGTCGAAGAGAAGGCCTCGGGTTTGGCTCATGGTGTACGGAACGCGTGCAAAATGGAACGGCACAAAACACACAAAAAACACGGCCAAGACCAGGAAGACGTTAGTGTTCATTTTTCTCTTACTTTGTTGCTTTTGACGGCTTTCGGAGCCGCGAGACTTGGTGCGGGAGTACGACTTGTACAGTTCTTTGGTGATGAGGGTGTAACACAGGATCACTATCACGAGGTTGGCCCAAAAGATGACCTGACACACGTGATTGACCACCTCATGCCAGTACAGCCCAGCCCGGTCCTTCAGGTCGCTACACTTGAAGTAAGGCGAATGTGGCTTTTTACTGGTTAGAACCACGTTGGGAAGGCAGAGAACCAGCAGGAAGATCCAGACCACGCCAGAGAGGAGCTTCCGGCGGGCCAGGCGGGCCGCGTTGGTGCCCCTGAATGGGTTGAGTGTCTTCCTGCAGCGGTCGATGCTGATGAGGCCAAAGAAGAGGATGCTGATGTACATGGTGAGGTAGAACAGCACAGAGGAGACCCGGCACACGAAGATTCGTAGGTCGGTGGAGGCCATGTTGGAGTCGGATAAAACCTGGGTGGAGTTGGACAAGAACATTTATATTAGTGTACAAAACCCAAAACCAGTGAAGTTGTGTAATTCGTAAATAAAAACAGAATACAATGATTTGCAAATCCTTTTCAACTTCAATTGAATAGACTGCAAAGACAAGATACTTAATGTTCACACTGAGAAACTACATTTATCATCAACTTAGAATTTAATGGCAGCGACACGTTGCAAAAAAGTTGACTACAAAACCTGTGTGTACCTTTCAGCATTAATGGCGCCTTCACAGATGTGTAAGTTACCCATGCCTTGGGCACTATTACACCCCCATACCATCACAGATGCTGGCTTTTTCAACTTTGCGCCCTATAACAGTCCGGATGGTTCTTTTCCTCTTTCGTCCGGAGGACATGACGTCCACAGTTTCTAAAAACAATTTTAAACGTGGACTCGTCAGACCACAGAACACTTTTCCACTTTGCATCAGTCCATCTTAGATGAGCTTGGGCCCAGCGAAGCAGGCGGCGTTTCTGGGTGTTGTTGATAAATGGCTTTGGCTTTGCATAGAAGAGTTTTAACTTGCATTTACAGATGTAGCGACAAACTGTGGTTACTGACAGTGGTTTTCTGAAGTGTTCCTGAGCCCGTGTGGTGATATCCTTTACACACTGATGTCGCTTTTTGATGCAGTACCGCCTGAGGGATCCAAGGTCACGTGCTTATCCGCTTACGTGCAGTGACTTCTACAGATTCTCTGAACCTTTTGATGATATTACAGACCGTAGATCAGGGGTCCCCAAACTTTTTGACTCGGGGGCCGCATTGGGTTAAAAAAATTTGGCCGGGGACAGGCTGTGTATGTATATATATATATATATATATATATATATATATATATATATATATATATATATATATATATATATATATATATATATATATATATATATATATATATATATATATATATATATATATATATATATATATTTATATATATATACATTGTCTTTATAATCCGTTTTGTCATTTAACATCAATTAACATTGATGTTCATCAACATTTAACATTGTCACGTGATGGGAAAATTAATTTTTAGACAATATGATTTGCCTGAGCGACTAGGAGACACCAAGAGTAACAAGTGGTAGAAAATGGATTAGAAAGGAAAGATAAAAAAAAACTAATTTTTTTAATTTTTTATTTTATTTACTTGGGATTTCCTGTGGGCCGGATTTTGGAGGCTGGGGGGCCGGATCCGGCCCGCGGGCCGTAGTTTGGGGACCCCTGCCGTAGATGGTGAAATCCCTAAATTCCTTACAATAGCTTGTTGAGAAATGTTGTTCTTAAACTGTTGGACAATTTGCTCACACATTTGTTGACAAAGTGGTGACCCTCGCCCCATCCTTGTTTGTGAATGACTGAGCATTTCATGGAAGCTGCTTTTATACCCAATCATGGCACCCACCTGTTCCCAATTAGAATGTTCACCTGTGGGATCTTCCAAATAAGTGTTTGATGAGCATTTCTCAACTTTCTCAGTCTTTTTTGCTACTTGTGCCAGCTTTTTTTAAATATGTTGCAGGCATCAAATTCCATATTAGCTAATATTTGCAAAAAGTAACCGTTTTCCAGTTCGAATGTTTCGTATCTTGTCTTTGCAGTCTATTCAATTGAATATAAGTTGAAAATGATTTGCAAATCTTTGTATTCTGTTTTTATTTACCATTTACACAACGTGACAACTTCACTGCTTTTGGGTTTTGTATTTGATTTTGATTGTTTGATCACATGAGTTAACTTGTTATTTTTTGACAGCGCAACTGAAAACACTTTGGAAAAGCAAGGTTGCAAACAACCCCTTTAGGGGACATTTACTACAGAAATGAAAATGTGTATATACTTTAGAGTAGTCAGTGTATAGCTTCTATAGCTGTATATATATTTACGAACCACTGAATATGATGGCACACATTCATTATTGTCTAACAAGCTGGCAACAATTAATGCAATGTTTTGTGATTAACACAGGAGTTAACTTGTTTTTTTGACAGCCATGATTTATATAAATAACTTACTTGAGACTCGTTGGGTGTTGGTAAAAATGTTTGGAAGATATTCTCTATACATCCTTGATATTTTACAATCATAAAAAAAATGGTTGTATACCTTTTTCGACTAACTGTGAAAGTCACGCTGGTGCCCCTTGAAATACGTTCTAGTTGATACCGTTTTTTTGTTTTTGTTATTCAACCGATAATGCTCAAAATGTACTGACATGTACTTGTAAGTCCCCTAAAGGTTTATAACAAAATTGTGTGGTGATTTTGCTCAACACCTTAAAGCACAGGTGTCAAACTCAAGCTCCGGGGGTAGTATCTATATCCATTTTGACGAAATAAAATACATATACCGTATTTTTCGGACTATAAGGCGCACTTAAAACCCTTTAATTTTCTCAAAACGCAACAGTGCACCTTATAACCCGGTGCGCCTAATGTATGGAATAATTCTGGTTGTGCTTACCAACCTCGAAGAAAGTGTGACCAGTCGATGGTAGTCACACATAAGAGATATGTGTAGACTGCAATATGACGCCGGTAAACAACACCAAAACTTTAAATGCTCCGTTGGTAATAAAGAACATTACACACGGCGCTCAAAAATCTGTCAAAACGTTTTCGTACGACTTTGGTAAGCTATGAAGCCGCACCGCTTGATGGATTGTCGGCCCATTACGGCTACCGTAGTCAGAGATACAAGTATTACTATGGTGTGTGTATAAGGTAAGACATATTATCTGGCGTTTTGTTACACAATATTATGCAAAACAATTTTTTTTTACCTTCTGGTACCTGCTGATCTGTATTTGAGATCTGCATAAGTCCTGAAAATTTGCGCAAGTCCGCCACTGTAGTCCATGCCGATACCGTAGTCGATAAGCTTCTTCTTTTTCTCTATCTTCTTGTTATGGGACATTCATCCTCCACTGTTGCCATTTCTAATATAAAGTAGTGTAAAGTTCTAACTTATATCTCGCCATGAAAGCGCTAAAACATACCGGTGTAGTGAGTTTACATTATTCATCCAAGGAACTTTAGTTATTAGAGTTCCGGTCGGACGTTTTTTCACGGGACACATTTCCGGTGTTGTTGTTGCACTAGTGAGCCACAGAGGAGGAGATGCTGCTCTGTTATTGATTGAAGTAAAGTCTGAATGTCATTAAAACAGTTAGCTCCATCTTTTGACACTTCTTCCACTCCCGTCTTTGCACACTACACCACTACAACAAAGATGACGGGGAGAAGAAGCTGTCGAAGGTGAGCTACGTAAATAAAACCGCCCACAAAACGGCGCATCCTGAAGCGACTGTCAGAAAGCGACTTGAAGATGATGTGTAAAACATCATCAATGCAACATTTTGACCAAAGAACCACCATTACATGTTATGTAGACCACAAGGAAGTCTTTTACATTTAGAAAAAAATAATAGCAATATGACCCCTTTAATGCGCCTTATAATCCGGTGCGCCTTTTGTATGAAAATAGACCTGACTAGACCCGCTCATCGGCAGTGTGCTTTATAATCCGTTGTGCCCTATGGGCCGGAAAATACGGTACTACATGCAGTTGCATATCTTTTAAACGTAAATATAATCTAATAACGCAACAAATATAATACTACCATGCATTCAATATTGTTTTTTGTTAAAACAAAAATAAATATTAAATATCTGCTTTGACTTATGATTTTTAAAGCTAATTATCTATTAATCTGCACACTGTGAACATGAAAATAGGTTTTTTGTTAAAAAAACAACAACTGGTAACTCAGTCACCTGAATTGTTATCGCAAAAAAGAGCGGTACTGTTTTTTTTATTGCATTCATGGTAAAACACCAAAAAACACTCTAATTTTCACGGTAAAATTATGGCGACTGAGCTGCCAATTTTTTTAACTGCAGAATCCCCTTTTTTTTTTTTTTTTTTTTTTACAGCGAACGCAAAGAAATATAATAGAATCAAATACAAATGTAATAATATAATGAGGCGAAACCGAATACATTTGTATTTGTATATTATTCACTGTTACAAGCTGCCTTCTCAGGGCGGCCATAATTGCAATGTGGCCCTCAATGAAAACAAGTTGGACACCCCGGTGTGAGAAATTTCAAATCAACCTTTGAGTCCGAGAATTAGCTTATACAAACGAATATATGCAATGACGGCTACATTACATTTTTTGAGGAACTATTCCACTGATTACAGTACACAGGTACTTTTTATATCATAGGGTTTTTAGCTACGAAGGGGCAAAATATGATAAACCAGATGATGCAGAGCAATTGTGCAACCAAAGTGAAAAGCACAATGTCACAGTTCATGTTCACACAATCAACCACATCTGCATGCCTCACTCATTAATCCGTAGACCAGGGGTGTCAAAGTCATTTTAGCTCAGGGGCCACATGGAGGAACATCTATTCTCAAGCGGTCCGGACTGGTAAAATAATGGCATGATAACTTAAAAATAAAGATAACTTCAGATTGTTTTTTTTTCTTTAATATTAGACCAATCACATTCTGAAAACGAACAAATCATAATGTTTTCTTTTACACTTACATGTTGCAGTTAATTGATAATGTTTATTGGTCAAATAGGTGGAATTGAGTCTGGCAGAGTTTTAAGTGCTCCCATTGGTGTTAATTTGTAATCTGTTAGAAGATTAAATTAATGTAATTTACTCATTTTCTTCAACTGATGTGGTTTATTCCGTACATAAAGTTGTGGTCATAAGTTTACAATAATTTCTACAACTCTTATTTTTTTGCGATAGAGTTATTGGAGCATATACATGTTGGTCACAAAAAGCATTCATGAAGTTTGGTTCTTTTATGAATTTATTATGGGTCTACTGAAAATGTGAGCAAATCTGCTGGGTCAAAAGTATACATACAGCATGTTAATATTTGGTTACATGTCCCTTGGCAAGTTTTACTGCAATAAGGCGCTTTTGGCAGGGGCGTCACTAGCTTTTAAGGACAGGGGGGGGCGAACGTAGCGCACAAGCACAAAACTTCACAAACAGCTAACAAAGGCTTAGAAATTAATCATTATTATTATTATTATTTCAGTGGGTTTATTTTCAATCTGTGTTCAGTACAACAACAAACATGGGTTTGCACAGTGACAATTTGTTTACAGCATCAACAAGAAACAATTACTTGCATGATCCTTCAAGATACACTGAAACACAATGAAAGTCATAGCATTTGCCTCTATGTTATTCATTCACAACATAAAGGCTAATGCCACGACTTTCGCTCACAATACGATAATTGTTTGTTCCCAAATATTTTGAAGTTGCACAGATTACACATATGTGACTAAAATGGTTGTAAATTCAAGCCCTGGAAATATTACTTAATTACTTGAATTAAAGTAATATCTGGATCGGGATAATTTGGCATGTATATAATATATTTATATATATATATATATTATGGCAAGCCGTTAAGGAAATTAAATATATATGGAAGTCTGAATAGAAATGAGAAACTTTTATATATACTGTAAATAAGAAAGACTGCTGATCTGAAAAAGAGCCAAAGCTGTCAAAGAGCTGAGGGACCATCTTCAAAGCGCAATGCTGAAACAAATAATGCAAACAATAAAATGTAACTTCCAGGGCTTGAGATTAACGTAGTCCCGTCGTCCCGGGGACGGTAAAAAAATGCACGGGACGAAATGAAATGCTCCCCGGGACGATGGCTTTTAACCATTTTTTTCTTTTTCTTTTTATGTATTTATTCATTTTACATCTTATATTAAATGTCTTGGTTTTTCCACCCTCTGAAAATCATATGAAATGTTTAACAAGCCATCCTATAATAATACAACAGCTATTAATGTAACAATTCAATAAAACAAATATATTTAATGATGTTTTTTTCATTATTTTAACAATAAGCTAATGTATATTACTTTATATAGATTTTACAAGAAACACAAAACTTAAAAACTAAATTATTTACAATTGCAGACACAAGGTTCTTGTTCTGCACTGCTGTGTGCTAATGTGCTTCGTACACTTGCAGGACTGCAAGGTCGCATAGAAAATGCGGACTGGATTTTGAGTGATGTGGGCATTTTCTATATGAACAAGTGGAATGGATTGGATACAGACGCACTAAAGGGGCTCTCTACCTTACACTATGAAGTGAGGGGAAACTGAGGGAATAATGACAGGTTATATGATTATTTATTTAAACTCATATTCGGGCTACTTTATAATGAATATGTCGGCATGTATTTGTAAAAAAAAAAAAAAGATTTTTTTTATTTTTTTTTTAACACCAAATTATTTAGGGGGGGCTTAAGAACATTTTAGGGGGGCTTGAGCCCCCCTAAAATAGGCCTAACAACGCCAATGGCTTTTGGTAGCCATCCACAAGCTTCTGCTTGAACATTTGACCACTCCTCTTGACAAAATTGGTGCAGTTCAGCTAAATTTGTAGGTTTTCTGACATGGACTTGTTTCTTCAGCATTGTCCACACGTTTAAGTCAGGACTTTGGGAAGGCCATTCTAAAACCTTCATTGTAGCCTGATTTAGCCATTCCTTTACCACTTTTGACGTGTGTTTGGGGTCATTGTCCTGTTGGAACACCCAACTGCGCCCAAGACCCAACCTCCGGGCTGATGATTTTAGGTTGTCCTGAAGATTTTTTATTAAGATTAAGATTAAAGTACCAATGATTGTCACACACACACTAGGTAATCCTCCTTTTTCATTGTCCCATTTACTCTCTGTAAAGCACCAGTTCTATTGGCAGCAAAACAGGCCCACAGCATAACATCACATGGACAAAGATAAGACCTTCTGGAGGGAAGTTCTGTGGTCAGATGAAACAAAAAATGAGCTGTTGGGCCACAAGGCCCACCAATATGTTTGGAGGAGAAAAGGTGAGGCCATTAATACCAGGAACACCATGCCTGCCGTCAAGCATGGTGGTGGTATTATCATGCTATGGGCATTACCTCTTCAGGACAAGCTAAAATCATGAGCCCGGAGGTTGGGTCTTGGGCGCAGTTGGGTATTCCAACAGGACGATGACCCCAAACACACGTCAAAAGTCGTAAAGGAATGGCTAAATCAGGCTAGAATTAAGGTTTTATAATGGCCTTCCCAAAGTCCTGACTTAAATGTGTGGACAATGCTGAAGAAACAAGTCCATGTCAGAAAACCAACAAATTTAGCTGAACTGCACCAATTTTGTCAGGAGATGTGGTCAAATATTCAACCAGAAGCTTGTGGATGGCTACCAAAAGCGCCTTATAGTAAAAGAGTGTGGGTACTAGACCGGCCTGCCTGTAGTCCAGACCTGTCTCCCATTGAAAATGTGTGGCGCATTATGAAGCCTAAAATACCACAACGGAGACCCCGAACTATTAAACAACTTAAGCTGTACATCAAGCAAGAATGGGAAATATTCCACCTGAGAAGCTTAAAAAATGTGTCTCCTCAGTTCCCAAACGTTTACTGAGTGTTGTTAAAAGGAAAGGCCATGTAACACAGTGGTGAACATGCCCTTTCCCAACTACTTTGGCATGTGTTGCAGCCATGAAATTCTAAGTTAATTATTATTTGCAAAAAAATAATAAAGTTAATGAGTTTGAACATCAAATATCTTGTCTTTGTAGTGCATTCAATTGAATATGGATTGTAAAGGATTTGCAAATCATTGTATTCCGTTTATATTTACATCTAACACAATTTCCCAACTCATATGGAAACGGGGTTTGTATATAAGCTGTGGTCTATATCCAAGTTTTTATTTCTATAGTATTGTACATTGAAAGGTAAAAAAAAAAAAGGTATAATAACGACGGTGCCAGTCAAAACTGAGCATGTCTTCGTACCTTGAAAGGGAACGTGAGGGTCATGATGACATCAGCGACCACCACATTCTTCAGGTATATGACAAAGTGAGAGCGTGAGGGAATGCGCAAGAACACCCACACCGCCAGGCCGTTGAGCGACAGCCCAACCAGGAATAAGGTGGTGTAGAGGAGGGGGAAAATCACCGTCTTCACAACATTGTCACGGGAGCAAGTGACATTGATAATGCTGCGGTTGTCGTAGGAAACGAGGAGAGTCGCGTTTCGGTCCATGAGTGAGTTGTCTGTAGAAATACAGTCCCAAAAAAAGTAGTTGAACACATTTAACTGATGGAGTTACACATTGGAGTAAATAACTGACCTTTTGTCCAAATTGTTGTTGTTGTTGTTTTGGTCCCTCTGCCCAGTTTGGAGGCTGGCGGTCTAATGTGACACTGCGTCTGTGTCGAGACTTTCTCTTTGACTTCTGCTTTCTCTTTCCTGTCATGAGAAAACCACATTGGAAGCGCAATATCAAAAAAGTAAGTACATTGCACCCCCCCACACATTTTCAGGAATCATTTTAGTCTACAACTGCTTGTCGTTAAATTATTACATTAAATGATGAAATCGCCAAAGAGTTGTTCTTATTTTGTAGAGAAAAAGAAAAAAAGCAGATAACAGAAATGACCTCAAAGGAAAGTAATTTCGAATGGCAACTTTCAAGCTTTAAGAAACACTCAAATAAATCAAGAAAATAAATTGTGGTAATAATAAATAAATAATGAATTACATTTATAACACACTTTACATTTGTTAAAATCTCAAAGTGCTACAAAGTATTAAAACATTAAAAAAAATAAAAATAAATAAAGTTAGAATATATATATATATATATATATATATATATATATATATATATATATATATATATATATATATATATATATATATATATATATATATATATATATATATATATATATGTACACTACCGTTCAAAAGTTTGGGGTCACCCAAACAATTTTGTGGAATAGCCTTCATTTCTAAGAACAAGAATAGACTGTCGAGTTTCAGATGAAAGTTCTCTTTTTCTGGCCATTTTGAGCGTTTAATTGACCCCACAAATGTGATGCCCCAGAAACTCAATCTGCTCAAAGGAAGGTCAGTTTTGTAGCTTCTGTAACGAGCTAAACTGTTTTCAGATGTGTGAACATGATTGCACAAGGGTTTTCTAATCATCAATTAGCCTTCTGAGCCAATGAGCAAACACATTGTACCATTAGAACACTGGAGTGATAGTTGCTGGAAATGGGCCTCTATACACCTATGTAGATATTGCACCAAAAACTAGACATTTGAAGCTAGAATAGTCATTTACCACATTAGCAATGTATAGAGTGTATTTCTTTAAAGTTAAGACTAGTTTAAAGTTATCTTCATTGAAAAGTACAGTGCTTTTCCTTCAAAAATAAGGACATTTCAATGTGACCCCAAACTTTTAAACGGTAGTATATATATATATATTTTTTTTTTGTCCTGTCCAGCTTCTCAGGCAAATTATATTGTTGATGTAGATGCCCATATCGGCTGTTCAGATTTACTTTACTAAAGAGAAGTGTGGGATACTTTTCTTGTTGCCTTATTTGTATTTGACTTTATTAAATGGATTAATATTATCATTTGGTGCAGCCGGGCCGGAAAAATATAATATAAAAATTTAATACAAAATTTCAATAGAAATAAACACATGAAAAACACTAAACATTAAATAAAACTTAGAAACATTGATACAAATAGAAAACATAACATGAAAGCACTGGATAAAACAGATAGGCAAGCAGTGCATTTAAAAACAAAAAGGCAGAGAAATTAAATAAAAGCTGTGCTAAAAATGTGGGTTTTTAGTCCCTTCTTAAAACGGTCGACCGACTGTGGTGCGCTAAGATGGTCGGGGAGAGCGTTCCAGAGTTCGGGTGCGGTCGAGCAGAAAGCCCGGTGGCCCATTGTTTGTACCATGAATTGATTAACGGGGACCCCGACTTAAAGTTAAAGTTAAAGTACCCATGATTGTCACACACACACTAGGTGTGGCGAAATTATTCTCTGCATTTGACCCATCACCCTTGATTGAAAAACGTATTCGGGTGTTACCATTTAGTGGTCAATTGTACGGTGTATGTACTTCACTGTGCAATCTACTAATAAAAGTTTCAATCAATCAATCAATGTAGGTTTGTACTGATGGGTTTGAGGAGGTTGGTGTTTGAAGAACGGAGGTTGAGGGGAAACTAGGTCCTTGAGGTAGGAGGGGGCGTTGCCGTAGATGCATTGAGGTGTTAGCAGGTTAATCTTGAATTCGGTCCGGTATGCAATAGGGAGCCAGTCCGTAGTGGTAGTGGTAGTCCGTAGCACAGGCCTGGGCATTTATTTTGCCTCCGGGGGCAAATGTAGAGAAAAAAATGTGTCTGGGGGCCGGGGACACTAATAGAAAACCTCACAATAATGTCTGATTGAATGCTAAAAATGTTATGACAGACCGACTTAAAAAACGGAATGGATTTTTACATTTTTTTTACTGAATGAAACACCCAGAATGTACATGAAAATAAAGAATGTGGGATTTACAATATTAACTATAAAGGCTAAAACACTGAATATTGACAACATATGAACGTCACACCCCCTCTCCTTCCACATATTGTTTTACAATCGAACGAAACACAACAAAAATGCAACAAACACAGCGAAATATGAACGCGAATGGTAAAATGGATGTGTCTGTTTAAACCTCATTGGAATGGCACCAAACAAAAGTTACAGCATCATCGCTTTGCCCAATACAGATTTGCGATTCATCACTGAATATTAGGGCTGTGAATCTTTGGGTGTCCCACGATTCAATTCAATATCGATTCTTGGGGTCACGATTCGATTCACAATCGATTTTTTTTTTCAATTCAACACGATTCTCGATTCAAAAACGATTTTTTTCCCGATTCAAAACGATTCTCTATTCATTCGATACATAGGATTTCAGCAGGATCTACCCCAGTCTGCTGACATGCAAGCAGAGTAGTAGATTTTTGTAAAAAGCTTTTATAATTGTAAAGGACAATGTTTTATCAACTGATTGCAATAATGTAAATTTGTTTTAACTATTAAATTAACCAAAAATATGACTTATTTTATCTTTGTGAAAATATTGGACACAATGTGTTGTCAAGCTTATGAGATGCGATGCAAGTGTAAGCCACTATGACACTATTGTTCATTTATTTTTATTTTTATAAATGTCTAATGATAATGTCAATGAGGGATTTTTAATCACTGCTATGTTGAAATTGTAACTAATATTGATACTGTTGTTGACAATATTCATTTTTGTTTCACTACTTTTGGTTTGTTCTGTGTCGTGTTTGTGTCTCCTCTCAATTGCTCTGTTTATTGCTGTTTTGAGTGTTGCTGGGTCGGGTTTGGTTTTGGAATTGGATTGCATTGTTATTGTATTGCTGTGTATTGTTTTGTTGGATTGATTAATTAAAAAAAAAAAAAAAAATTAAAATTCACTACCGTTCAAAAGTTTGGGGTCACATTGAAATGTCCTTATTTTTGAAGGCTAATGTGGTAAATGACTATTCTAGCTGCAAATGTCTGGTTTTTGGTGCAATATCTACATAGGTGTATAGAGGCCCATTTCCAGCAACTATCACTCCAGTGTTCTAATGGTACAATGTGTTTTAGCTCATTGGCTCAAAAGGCTGATTGATGATTAGAAAACCCTTGTGCAATCATGTTCACACATCTGAAAACAGTTTAGCTCGTTACAGAAGCTACAAAACTGACCTTCCTTTGAGCAGATTGAGTTTCTGGAGCATCACATTTGTGGGGTCAATTAAATGCTCAAAATGGCCAGAAAAAGAGAACTTTCATCTGAAACTCGACAGTCTATTCTTATTCTTAGAAATGAAGGCTATTCCACAAAATTGTTTGGGTGACCCCAAACTTTTGAACGGTAGTGTAAATACATTAAAAAAAAAAATAATAAAAAATTTAAAATGAGAATCGATTCTGAATCGCACAACGTGAGAATCGCGATTCAAATTCGAATCGATTTTTTCCCACACCCCTACTGAATATCAATCAATCAATCAATCATCAATCAAAGTTTATTCATACAGCCCTTAATCATAAGTGTCTCAAAGGGCTGCACAAGCCACAACAATATCCTCAGCTTAGATCCCTTATGACTTTTATCCAGTCCTTCATAGTCCATGATTGCTTTTCCTAAGCCAATTATAACTTCTTTTTTTTTCTTCTGTTCAGTTGTGAATGACAACTTTTGTTTAACTTTTCTGCATTCAAATTCCATTTCGGTTTATTTCTTTTTCTTTAGTTGCCCATTTCTTTAGCTGTGCATTTTTTGTTTTTAAGACATGTCTCAATAAGTTTTCCGTCTTGATGTTTCGACGTTTTCCTTGGTCGGTCAGTATGCCTGCCTTTTACAACTTTCCCATTTTCTTTGTTTTAATTGACATATCTCACATTGAAGCCATGATTCGTGTCAATCCACCTGGTGCAACAGCTCTTCAGAGTGTAAACACTCATTTTTAACTGCAGACTAATGGACATATTCCATCTGATGTGGGCGGGGTCGTGGTGGGCGGGGCCGGGGGCGTGGTTAAGGGGGGAGAAGTATATTTATAGCTAGAATTGACTGAAATTTAAGTATTTCTTATACATATATATATATATATATATATATATATATATATATATATATATATATATATATATATATATATATATATATATATATATATATATATATATATATATATATATATATATATAATAAATACTTGACTTTCAGTGAATTCTAGCTATATATATATATATGTACACATATTTTATTATATATATATATACATATAAATAAAAGAAATACTTGAATTTCAGTGTTCATTTATTTACACATACACACACATAACACTCCTCTATTCATTGTTATATTCGAAAGTGCAATGCTTTGCAGCCAGTAGCACAGCCTTTGAAACAGCATAGGTATTGGCAGTGTAATATTCTGGGTTGGAGTCAATAACCAGACGAGGTGATGAAGTTACGTCTCTTTACTTCATACTTCCGAACCGACTCCCACACTTGCCGTCAGGGTGCGCAATACAATGTAAACCGTTGGCCAACCAAAAAGTAACCACAGAACACTATACCCAACATTCACCAGGAGATGGCAACAAACAACTTATATCACTCTATTACAGGCAGCATCTGTGAAATTTAATTTGCAGGACAGGAGTGAGTTTAGGGTTGAATTGTCCATCCACGTTCTATTCTCTGTCACTCGTCGTCGCCATGACTGTGTCTTCTTCGTTCTTCGTCTCCTTCTTGTTAAGTGTGCAGTTGTGCACTCGCCAAAAGCCGTAGATGTTATAACGTGACTGGGCCGGCAGGCTGTTTATATGAAGGAAAAGCGGACGTGACGACAGGCTGTCCTCACTCAGGTCCGCACGGACCTGGAGGGGGCGTGTCTTAAGTCCGGCTGGAAATCGGGAGAAATTCGGGAGAATGGTTGTCCCGGGAGATTTTCGGGAGAGGCACTGAAATTCGGGAGTCTCCCGGAAAATTCGGTAGGGTTGGCAAATATGTGCTCACTTGTCCTTGTCGTTTCTCTTGTTCCCGCAGTTTATTGGAAGTGAGCTGTGTGCCTCACTTGCCTGGATCCCCCTCTGGACTCTGACTCCCTCGCTCGATCCTCGACCCCCCGCTTTGGACACGGGCCTCAGGACGCCTCTCTCCAGCCTCACGGACCTCCCGCTTGGATCACGGACCTTCTTCTGCCCGGCCCCTTTGGACTTGTTTGCCTTTTCAACCAACACGCACTTACAACAACCTCCTGGTAACATTACCGTGTTAATTCCTTCACATAGTCTTGCATGCACACACATAGTAGCATACACACTCCAACACCTCATCAAGCGCAATAAATTCCCGTTGAGCGATACTTCCTGTGTCGTGCCATCTCCTTCCCCCGGCCGTACATAACATTTTAAACGACTATAGTTTGTTTCATGCCTGTTATCTACTTTTAAACAATTTAAACAACTGAATGAACATCCTCCAAGACTGGCGATTCCCCTTTTTTCCAAGGGCTGTATAGTAAAGACATGTGAATTATCTTTAGATATTAATGGCTGTGTGTTGAACCTATTTTAATGTCATACTGTACACCAGGGGTCACCAACGCGGTGCCCGCGGGCACCAGGTAGCCCGTAAGGACCAGATGAGTCGCCCGCTGGCCTGTTCTAAAAATAGCTCAAATAGCAGCACTTACCAGTGAGCTGCCTCTATTTTTTAAATTGTATTTATTTACTAGCAAGCTGGTCTCGCTTTGCCCGACATTTTTAATTCTAAGAGAGACAAAACTCAAATAGGATTTGAAAATCCAAGGAAATATTTTAAAGACATGGTCTTCACTTGTTTAAATAAATTCATATTTTTTTTTACTTTGCTTCTTATAACTTTTAGAAAGACAATTTTAGAGAAAAAATACAACCTTAAAAATGATTTTAGGATTTTTAAACACATATACCTTTTAAATTCCTTCCTCTTCTTTCCTGACAATTTAAATCAATGTTCAAGTAAATTAATTTTTTTCTATTGTAAAGAATAATAAATACATTTTAATTTAATTCTTCATTTTAGCTTCTGTTTTTTCGACAAAGAATATTTTTGAAATATTTCTTCAAACGTATTATTATTAAAATTCAAAAAAAATATTCTGGCAAATCTAGAAAATCTGTAGAATCAAATTTAAATCTTATTTCAAAGTCTTTTGAATTTCTTTTAAAATTTTGTTCTGGAAAATCTAGAAGAAATAATGATTTGTCTTTGTTAGAAATATAGCTTGGTCCAATTTGTTATATATTCTAACAAAGTGCAGATTGGATTTTAACCTATTTAAAACATGTCATCAAAATTCTAAAATTAATCTTAATCAGTAAAAATTACTCATGATGTTCCATAAATTCTTTTTTAAATTTTTTCAAAAAGATTCAAATTAGCTAGTTTTTCTCTTCTTTTTTTTCGGTTGAATTTTGAATTTTAAAGAGTCGAAATTGAAGATAAACTTTGTTTCAAAATTTAATTGTCAATTTTTTTGTGTTTTCTCGTCTTTTAAACCATTCAATTAAGTGTAAATATAATTAATTATTAATAATAACATAGAGTTAAAGGTAAATTGAGCTAATTGGCTATTTCTGGCAATTTATCTAGGTATGTATCAAACTGGTAGCCCTTCGCATTAATCAGTACCCAAGAAGTAGCTCTTGGTTTCAAAAAGGTTGGTGACCCCTGCTGTACACGATGCACACTGATTAAGCAAAAGTATATCCAAGTTTACGTTTCTTCTGTCTTGTTCCTCGAGAAAATATAGTGCCTGATCTTCTAAGATCTAAACACTACATGCTAACCATTTATAAAATAGCATCTATTAATGGCGGATGTGTTGCACAATGTGATCGCCTCCTTTCTCACATTCACTTTTGCGTAGCTGTGCCAGTTTGCACGCACATTTTAGATGCGGTAAATATACTCTAGATGCAAAACAGTGGCTGTAGAACTGTTTCAGTCAGTAGATATGCTTTGCATGCACTCGAGTTTTAATACACCCACGCCTTTTGGAGCTCAGGCCCAAGCTGTATCAAAAATGCTTGTTGATAAAGTGTGCTAAACTTTTAGGTGACTGCTAGAAAACCATATCACTTTTGCCCATAATTGGATCGTCTAGATTTGAGGAACTGAAATCCAGCGTGTTCCATTTTGTACCACAGCAGTCCTCTATCCTTATTTTCTGACAAACCGGCAGCAGGGCTGAAAAAGTCCCGGTGTCTGGAGCCCAACTGAAAGGTCAGCATCATTCACTTCCATAATTTGCACCAGTGCACGCGTACATACAGTAATGTGGGTACATGTGTGGAGGGCTCTACCGTACATTTTCACTGTACAACTTGTTATTGTTGTGGACACATTCCTGACACATGTGGTCTTTGTGAGTCAGAACTGCGTTCTATTATATAAGACTGGATCAAGCTTTATAACCACGTGGCTCGTGTGGTAGAGCGACCGTGCCAGCAACTTGAGGGTTCCAGGTTCGATCCCAGCTTCCGCCATCCTAGTAACGTCCCTTGTGTCCTTGGGCAAGACACTTCACCCCTTGATCCTGATGGGTTGTTGTTAGCGCCTTGCATGGCAGCTCCCGCCATCAGTGTGTAAATGTGTGTGTGAATGGGTGAATGTGGAAATAGTGTCAAAGCGCTTTGAGAACCTTGAAGGTAGGAAAGCGCTATACAAGTGTAACCCATTTACCATTTACCATTGATCCCCTGGGCATAGGTGTGCCCTGGGGGAAGTTGATGTTCCAACAACACCATATGGATAGTGGCATAGCACACAGAGTATTCGGGTAATACATAAAATAGAATAAAGTATGCATTAAAAATGTATGTTTATTTTAAACCAATGCTACCCCTCCAGCCAGAGCTTCTTGTAAGCGCTGGCAACCTCTCTCTATTGCTTCACTCGATCATAATTGTTAGCTGACTTGATCTGAGATGCAGGTGTAACAATAATAATAATAATAATAATAATGGATTAAATATATATAGGTTTTTTTTGTTGTTTTTTTAGTGTATAGCGTGAAGAGAGTAGAGAAAAGTTTGGCCTGCCAAGTCGTTTAGTTTGGCACACCAAATGCTGGTTTCCCAAACCTAATACATATATTACTGACATGTTTCAAGCTCACACAATAATTGATGGCATATTTCTAAGGCTAACTAGTTGCCATCTTTCAGACTTCACAATCGATGCAACTTTATATATTGCTGTATATAATGGCAGGTATTATCATGGCGCATGCCCAATTCCTTTATGTCATCTGCCCCTGCTCTCTCCGCCCGCATCACGGCCACGCACCTGCAAGGCTGCAGGCAATCACAAATCAGCTCACCTGGGACTGATGAAGACAGACTGCACAAAGACCAGCGGACCCGAAGATCCAGTGCCGGAACGTAACTCACTCCTCGTAGTAAGCATCCCGTCTCTGGCTTCCCTCCTGCGTACTTGCAATACACACTTACAACAAACTCTGGTAACATTGACATTGTTAATTCTACACATCGTCTTGCACCATTCACATTTAGTAGCATAGACACTCCACCACTTCATGAAGATCGAGTTCATTAAACCTATTGAACCGATCCCTGCTGTTGTGTCGTCTCCTTCCCCCGTCGTACGTAACAAGTATGGGGCTAAACCACTCACTCATGGCTTCGCTGTGTTTTGCCCGCACGGCCCATTGGCACATTTTCGCCTTGGCCCTTGGAGGCAAAAAAGTTTGGACACCCCTGCTATGCATAAGAAACAGTGCTACATTTAAAAAGTGTTTTAAGCTAAATGCATTGCGACATTATGTTTACTACATTTCCACACCCCTTATGGTTGAGGAATTCACCTTAGTTGCATCATTTTGGTCTTGACCTCTGTACTGTATGTGTGACGAGGTAATCGCAGATCTTCAACATGCAACCTTTTAATCACATTTGAATAATAGGATATTGAGACTGATATGGTGGATTTCAAAATTCCTTTTTTATTTATACATGAAATTGTAAATGGGTATTTGGTGGGTAGATTTTGAAATGTATTGTATTGTACTGTATTTTCTATATTATATGATGATGTATATTTTAACTGTGTGCTTCTAGGGATTATCTTTATGCAGAACAAACTCTGATATTAACAAAAGAAACAATAATGAAATACAAAATTATGTTTGTCTGTAAATAAATAAAAAAATAAGAAAAACTACAATGCATCCATTTAAACAACAATAAAAAAATAATTAAATGAAAAAAAATAACAGACTTTAGTGTAGTATCTCTTTCAGCTTGTTTTTAAAATCCCTTATTCCAACCCTTTTATACACGAGGCAAGATATTCCACTGGAACGCAGCCCTGTACAACACAGTTTTTTGCATCCATGTTGCCCCTCAGCTAATAAGTCTCCATTAGTCCTATGGAGTGGTTGTGTCTGTTAAAAACATACCAATACTATCTAAAAAAAATACCAGAAGGCTTGTTAACAAATGAGCTGTATATTGGTCCTGAAACAGGATCAAGACTGTGCTGCTTTCATGGTCTCGAAGTGAATGGGAGGTAGAAGACTATTATTCTCCAGAAAGGTTGAATTATCAGCTTTGCAGAGGAACATCATCTTTGATTTGTTATCTTTGACGTTTTTCATTGCAGAATAGTGTTAGTGACATTTGATCCTCAGCATTTACACATGTTTCAGTACAATGCCTTAAGTAGGAATGGCATGCTTTCATACTTCAGCTATGTAACCCTTGTGTAATGTTCATATTGTTGTTACTCAGCCAGAGTTTGTGGGTCTGATGGACCCGTTGCATTTTGTGGCTTTTAATGCCTCACAATCAAACACTTTTATGTTAAAATACTGAACAGATGTTTACCTTATCCCAATAAAAATCTGTTCAGTATTTTAACATAAAAGTGTTTGACATTAAAAAGCCACAAAATGCACCGGGTCCATCAGACCCACAAACGCTGGCTGAGTAACAGCAATATGAACGTTGCATGGAAAATTTATCTGCCAGTTTCTGCATCCAACAGGGATTCTTCTTTTGTGTTTCTGCACCTGCGGTTCCCACACAAGGTTGCAACATTGTTAGTCAACACTGCCTGCTGTCATTTTCTCGCACATTTGACCCTCTGATGTTCTGTGTACCTACACTCTGAACAGATGTTTACCTTATCCCAATAAACATGTGTTCAGTATTTTAACATACAAGTGTTTGATTGTGAGGCATTAAA
The DNA here is from genome assembly GCF_033978785.1 of Entelurus aequoreus. Lineage (NCBI taxonomy): Eukaryota > Metazoa > Chordata > Actinopteri > Syngnathiformes > Syngnathidae > Entelurus > Entelurus aequoreus. The sequence continues at coordinate 361,974 of NC_084740.1, forward strand.
AGCCACAAAATGCAACGGGTCCATCAGACCCACAAACGTTGGCTAAGTAACAGTAATATGAACGTTGCACGGAAAATTTCTCTGCCAGTTTCTGCATCCCACAGGGATTCTACTTTTGTGTTTCTGCACCTGCGGTTCCCACACAAGGTTGCAACATTGTTAGTCAACACTGTCTGCTCTCATTTTCTCGCACATTTGACCCTCTGTGTACCTACACTCTGTCCTCCTCCTGTCTAGGCCTACTGTGTGTGTGTGTGTGTGTGTGTGTGTGTGTGTGTGTGTGTGTGTGTGTGTGTGTGTGTGTGTGTGTGTGTGTGTGTGTGTGTGTGTGTGTGTGTGTGTGTGTGTGTGTGTGTGTGGGTGGGTGCACAGAAAATTAATTTCCACACTTCTATTAGCCCCGGGTCCAGTGGACCCGGACATCTTATTTGTAATAGAAATGTGTAGGGGGGGGTGTATGGTGTGTGGTCATTAAATATGTATTCTGATATATGTTCTTCACAGAAAATGAGCCAAAGTCAGTGAGTCTCAGTTTGAAAAATGTATTAATTGTATCATTTTTCTTTTAATAAAAAATGAAAACGGGTCCCACAGACCCGAACACCACACAAGGGTTAATTGTCATGCCCAATAGCAGTAGTGTCAGTCTCTCATCTGTGTAAACATAGACTCATGCACACAAACCTGCACACATGGCAATCCTCATCATCTACCTCTCAGACAGACAGGAAGAAAAGAATGAGGTGAGGAAGTAAACGCACCGCTCGTCTGAATTTCCATTAAAATCCCCCCCCGGGGACCCCGAATGTACCTCCGCCGCCCCTTCCTACACACATAATGTTTTTTCCTCATTGCACTTTCCGCAGCTTTCCCACATCACCCGCTGACCTCTGAGTCATTGCTGTCACTTTTTTTTTTTTTCCCCCCCTGCCAATTCCAAACCGCGAGTCTTTTTGTTGCGCGGCTGGAGATAAACAAGTGTGGCAAACAGGAAGCCGAGCGGCTGTAAATACGGGAAGCTAATCTTGTCTGTGCAGAGGGCGCCTCCACGCACGACTCTGAGTGAGAGGTTATGGAAAAGGTGACGGCGAGGGGACGCTGGTATTTGAGGGCAAACAAACAGAAGTCACGGTGCTGCAACAGCTGTCCACTGACCAACTGTGACCTCTGACCCTTAAGAAAAAACAGCCCGACAGTCGATCATCTTGACATTATGACAGGCAGACATACACTATATATTGCTAAAAGTATGTGGCCACCCATCCAAATGATGAGAATCAGGTGTCCTAATCACTTGGCCCGGTGTATAAAATCAAGCACTTAGGCATGGAGAGAAATGTCCACACTCCTAAATATTACAAAGTCAACTTTATTATATGAAAAGTGAAGAATTTGGGAACAACAGCAACTCAGCCACCAAGTGGTAGGCCACGTAAACTGACAGAGAGGGGTCAGTGGACGCTGAAGTGCATAGTGCAAAGACTTTTTGCACAGTCAGTTGCTACAGAGCTCCAAACTTCATGTGACCTTCCAATTAGCCCACGTACAGTACGCAGAGAGCTTCATGGAATGGGTTTCCATGGCCGAGCAGCTGCGTCTAAGCCGTACATCACCAAGTCCAATGCAAAGCGTGGGATGCAGTGGTGTAAAGCACGTCGCCACTGGACTCTAGAGCAGTGGTCCCCAACCAGCGGGCCACGGCCCGGTACCGGTCCGTGGACCGATTGGTACTGGGCCGCACAAGAAATTTAAAAAAAAAAAAAAGTTTTTATTTATTTGTACTTTATTTTATTTTTTAAATTAAATCAACATAAAAAACACAATATATACAGTATATTATACAGTATATCAATATAGATCAATCCAGTCTGCAGGGATACAGTCCGTAAGCACACGTGATTGTATTTCTTTATGACAAAAAAAAAAAAAGTATATATATACCATACCTCCCACCCCCGCCCCCCGGTCCGTGGGACAAGTTTTCAAACGTTGACCGGTCCACAGCTACAAAAATACTCTGGACTGATGAATCACGCTTTTCCCTCTGGCAATCTGATGGACCCGTCTGGGTTTGGAGGTTGCCAGGAGAACGCTACATTTCGGACTGCATTGTGCCGAGTGTGAAATTTGGTGGAGGAGGAATTATGGTGCAGGGTTGTTTTTTGGGAGTTGGGCTTGGCCCCTTAGTTCCAGTGAAATAAACTTTGAATGCTCCAGGATACCAAAACATTTTGGACAATTCCATGGGATGGCACTTCAAGTTCATATGTGAGTAAAGGCAGGTGGCCAAATACTTTTGGCGTCATAGTGTATCTCAACATTGATGGCATTTTTCGAAAAATGGAGGAAATTATGAATGCAATAGATTGTAAACAGGGTGGAGCTGCAGTGTTTTATGGACATATGAAATTAACCCATCCATCCATTTTCTACCGCTTATTCCCTTCGGGGTCGCGTGGGGCGCTGGAGCCTATCTCAGCTACAATCGGGCGGAAGGCGGGGTACACCCTGGACAAGTCGCCATCTCATCGCAGGGCCAACACAGATAGACAACATTCACACTCAATCTTAATTAACAAAATAAAACGGTATGGCATCAGAGGGTTGGTCTTGATCTGAACAACTCAGCCATGAAGTGGTAGGTGTGTGACATGTAGTGGAGGAGGAATATGGTGTGGGGTTGTTTTTCAGGAGTTGGGCTTGGCCCCTTAGTTCTAGTGAAAGGAACTTTGAATGCTCCAAAACACCAAAACCTTTTAGACTTGTGGGAACAGTTTGGAGCGGGCCCCTTCGTCTTCCAACATGACTGTGCACAAGTGCACAAAGCAAGGTCCATAAAGACATGGATGACAGAGTCTGGTGTGGACGAACTTGACTGGCCTGCACAGAGTCCTGACCTGAACCCGATAGAACACCTTTGGGATGAATTAGAACCAAAACATTTTGGACAATTCCATGGGATGCCACTTCAAGTTCATATGTGAGCAAAGGCAGGTGGCCAAATACTTTTGGCAATGTGGTGTATTTACTTTTACTCCATAGAGCAGACCTGGGCATTCTGCGGCCCGCGGGCCGCATCCGGCCCTTTGTGCGTCCCTGTCCGGCCCGCGTGAGGCCAATTATAAATTACAAAATAAATTTTAAAAAGTATCTATGTCGAGTGTGCAATACAACGGTGCTGCTTTTGTTTTGAAAATCGTTATTTGTATTACTTCCGTGTGGACGTATGCGTGTGCGTGATTGTGAGTGAATGTGAACAGCTGCAATCATTAATTACAAAATAAAGTTGAAAAAACATCTATGTCGTGCGCGCAATACAACTGTGCTGCTTTTATTTTGAAAAGTATTATTTATGGGCGTGTGTCCGTGTGTAACCTGCGAGTGAAGGTGCACATGCAGCGACAAGTGATGCACGGTTTACACCCGAGACGCTAAAAAGAGAAAAGTTGATGAAGAATGGCGTGTTTCCAACAAGACATGGACTGCAAAGCAACGTTCCCTCTAAGGTGCGTGCCTGCGCAATTGCGCACTGCTCAAGCGTCTGCTGCGCGCAGCAAATATATGCCGCGCACCAAATCAAATCCCATCTGAATTCTAAACAAAATAAACATATTTATTCTATGTAATTTTGCAATGCAACTTTGAGTGACAGTGACAACAAGCGGCCCTAACGGTGTTCGTCAACACCGTTCAATTGAACACCGTTCAATTATTGTAACGTCTATCGAGATGCTTCGAGGACAGGAATTATATCGATCACTTTATTGAGCAAAACTGTTTATATTCGGCCATAACCACACCAAAAACATAAGTAAAACACTTCTATCTCGAAAAACTAGTCATTTTCTGCCGTACAAACCAGGCCAAAACCAACTTGTCATCTGTCACCAACACGCATAGCACTAAACCACTGGTGCGTTTATGGCCACACAAAAAGTCGGACAACTCAAACATCACACAAAGTTACACTATGACTCCTCAGTCATACGTGTGCTTATTTTACTGTCATTTATTATTAATGTTAATTTATTTATATTAGTCATGGAATGCTGTTACATACACTATGTTGAAGTATTACTATTATTATTAATTATTATTATTATTATTATTATTATTATTATTATTATTTATCTTACGGTATATATCAAAAATAATATTGAGCAAAATTTAATTGAAATATTGTCGATGTGGCCCTCCAGCAGTGCTCGGGTTGCTCATGCGGCCCCCGGTAAAAATTAATTGCCCACCCCTGCCATAGAGGGTGGTCCAAATGTGTGACTTTATGCATGGATGTTTGCTTCCATGCATGGATTTGTAACACAAGCCTTCACTCACGAAGCGTGTGCCTGCAAATTGTGTTTGGACAGTGTAAGGTTTCTTTGAGCTACTGCTGCTGGGCCGTGATGGAGTGTCGGCGCCAGTGTCTGTGCCCCACATGGCCATCCCAAAGCTGCTCACATGCAGGGAAGGGCAGATGGATTACAGACATAATACACCCGTCTTCTGCAGCGAGGTTTATTTTTAAGGGAGAGGTCACAAAGCATCACTCGAAGACCATGACAAGTGTCCTATAACCCCATGTTTTATTTACTGTTGAGGGGCTCTGCACAATGACTAACCTCTGTTCTCATTAGCCCCATGAGACCTAGTTTGGTCCAGGTTCTAAAGTTATCCGCCTTAAAATGACAGAAAATACACAGTGGTGGATCCATTTGGCTGACTGGGCTTCCTGTCTAGCAGCAAATGACGTCTCTGCTTCCAGGCTGACCTCCTACACGTGCTTTGATTTGGATATGAAGTTGTGTCTTTTCTCGGGTCTGGATTTTGCATCTGTTTCTGTTATGCAGGAAAAAACACTACCGGTTAGGGTTGTACGGTAGTATAGTTGTACTAGTACAGTACCGTGATACTAATGAATCATATTCGGTACTATACCGCCTCTAAAAAGTACCTGTCCCCCCTTTTTTTAACGGGCATGACGGCGCATCGTCGTTACGTCGTGACATTGCTGGTTTTACGAGCAGAGGAGCATGTTCGGCAGCGCACACACACAGCGTACTTACAAGCAGACACGGTGTTTAGACAGAAAAGGGAGAACGGACGCACTTTGGCTTAAAAACTAACAATAAACGTGAAGTTATAACACTGAAACTCCCTCAGGAAGAGGTGCTTTAAGACATGGCTAGCTAGCTAGCAGTCTGCAGTGTTTTAGCTTCTTCTAAATCACTAATCCTTGTCTCCATGGCAACAAATGTTAGTTTCTTACAAGTGTCATTATCACTGCAGGACGAGGAATAGCTAAACATGCTTCACTACACACCTTAGCGTCAAAATGTAAACAAACGCTGTTGGTGGATCCACACCTGACATGCACTGTAATGATACCAAGTACAGGCGCGTATCTAGTCAAGTCAAGTCAAATCAAGTCAAGTCAAGTCAACTTTATTTATATAGCACGTTTACAACAATTTTTAAATTGAACCAAAGTGCTTTACAGGTTAAAAAGCATAGAGCAAAAAAACAAAAAAAACAAAAACAAACAAAGAACATAAACAATGAATGAGCTAAACAAGATAGTGCAAAAGCAATACGGTAAAAGGGGTCGAATAAAAAGTAACAATTGCAAAATAAAAATAATATTAATAAAAGTGTGACAAATTGGAAAAAAAAAGTCGATACAACTATGATCACCTCGATATTTTTTAGCATCACAAAATCTTTTTTACTTCTTTTAAAATGTATATTATGTTTATAAAGTCAGGAAATATGTCCGTGGACACACAAGGACTTAAATTATGACCAATAAAGGATCCTGTAACTACTTGGTATCGGATCGATACACTTATTTTTGGTATCATCCAAAACTAATGTAAAGTATCAAAACAACAGAAGAATAAGTGATTATTACATTTTAACAGAAGTGTAGATAGAACATGTTAAAAGACAAAGTAAGCAGATATTAACAGTAAATAGTAGTAAAAGTAAGGCTTCCTGTGCACCTAAGATGCGACTTTAAGGTTTTACTACTTACGTATAAAATACTACACGGTTTAGCTCCAGCCTATCTCGCCGATTGTATTGTACCATATGTCCCGACAAGAAATCTGCGTTCAAAGAACTCCGGTTCATTAGTGATTCCCAGAGCCAAAAAAAAGTCTGCGGGCTATAGAGCGTTTTCTGTTTGGGCTCCAGTACTATGGAATGCACTCCCGGTAATAGTTAGAGATGCTACCTCAGTAGAAGCATTTAAGTCTCATCTTAAAACTCATTTGTATACTCTAGCCTTTAAATAGACCCCCTTTTTAGACCAGTTGATCTGCCGTTTCTTTTCTTCTCTCCTCTGCTCCCCTCTTCCTTGGAGGGGAGGGTTGCACAGGTCCGGTGGCCATGGATGAAGTGCTTGCTGTCCAGAGTCGGGACCCCGGGTGGACTGCTAGCCTGTGCATCGGTTGGGGACATCTCTGCGCTGCTGACCCGTCTCCGCTCAGGACGGTTTCCTGCTGGCCCCACTATGGACTGGACTCTCGCTGATGTGTTGGATCCACTGTGGACTGGACTTTCACAATATTATGTTAGACCCACTCGACATCCATTGCTTTCGGTCTCCCCTAGAGGGGGGGTTACCCACATATGCGGTCCTCTCCAAGGTTTCTCATAGTCATTCACATCGACGTCCCACTGGGGTGAGTTTTTCCTTGCCCGTATGTGGGCTCTGTACCGAGGATGTCGTTGTGGCTTGTGCAGCCCTTTGAGACACTTGTGATTTAGGGCTATATAAATAAACATTGATTGATTGATTGATAAATGAACAAATAGATTAACAATTAATTTTTACAGCTTGTCCTTAATAATGTTGACAAAATAATAGGTAGATAAATGACACAATATGTTACTGCATATGTCAGCAGCTAAATTAGCAGCCTTTGTTTGCTTACTTACTAATAAAAGACAAGTTGTCTCGTATGTTCACTATTTAATTTAAGGACAAAATTGCAATAATAAACATATGTTTAATGTACCCTAAGATTTTTTGTTAAAATAAAGCCAATAATGCCTTTTGTTGTGGTCCCCTTTATATAGAAAAGTATCGAAATACATTTTGGTACAGGTACCAAAATATTGGTATCGGGACAACCCTACTACCTGTCATGTAATATACTACTGTTAAGATTGTACAGGGGGACCACAGTGGAAAAAGAAGGTCCTGGGTTCGATCACCAGGCTCGGGGTCTTTCTGTGTGGAATTTGCATGTTCTCCCCGTGACTGCGTGGGTTCCCTCCGGGGCTTCCTCCCACCTCCAAAGACATGCACCTGGGGATAGGCCCCTCCCACCTCCAAAGACATGCACCTGGGGATAGGCCCCTCCCACCTCCAAAGACATGCACCTGGGGATAGGTTGACTTGGCAACACGAAATTGGCCCTAGTGTGTGAATGTGAGTGTGAATGTTGTCTATCTGTCTTGATGAGGTGGCGATTAGTCCAGGGTGACCCCCGTCTTCCACACCAGCCACCCCCGCAACCTCGAGAGGGACAAGCAGTAGAAAATGGATGGATGGATATATTTTACTGACTTTAGTTTCTGTTTCTAAGCAGGGTTGCAACCTTGTTAGAAAGAAATCTACTCATTTTCAGTGGATTATTTTTTAACATTCATTACTTGA
>NC_084740.1:374636-477136 GCF_033978785.1 Entelurus aequoreus
TGTTGTCTATGTTGTGGAAACCAGAATATTGGAAGCAGAAAGAAATAACCCCTTTTGTGTGAGTGGGTGTGGATGAGTGTGCATGGGGGAGGTTGTTTGGGTTGATACATAGATTGAAAGTGTATCTCGTGTTTTTTCTATGTAGATTTAATTTAAATTAAAAAAAAATATATTAATAATAATAATTTTTTTTTTTTTTTTTTTAATTGTTTTTTTTTTTTAGAACAGGCCCGCGGGCGACTCACTGGTCCTTACGGGCGACCTGGTGCCCGCGGGCGACCTGGTGCCCGCGGGCACCGCGTTGGTGACCCCTGATATATATATATATATATATATATATATATGTCTATATGTGTGTGTATATATATATATATATATATATATATATATATATATATATATATATATATATATATATATATATATATATATATATATATATATATATATATATATATATATATATATATGTATTCATACATATATATTCCTCGCGCACTAATTGACTTAAAGAGCGCACTTGCTGCATGTCACGTTATCGATGGTAAAATGCATTTTTAGACAATATGATTTGCCTGAGTGGCTAGGAGATGGTAGGAAAAGGACTGGTAGGGACAAATTTAAAAAAATAATAATTAAAAAAAAAAAAAAAAAATTATTTATTTATTTTTATTTTTTTTCAACTTGGGACTTCCCGCGGCCGGATTTTGGACACTGAGGGGCCGTAGTTCGGGGACCCCTGCTGTATAGGGTAAAATGATGTTCCCTAAAACTGAACCCTGGAGCACGCCGGATGAGAGGGGGACGGACTCTGACTTATGAGAGCCAAATGTGAATAGGAATACCCCTTCAGTGGGCAAACACTGGTATTTATTTATGATTTGATCGGCCTATTGGGAAGTTATGATGGCATACTATAAACGTTGCTTAGCAACAGGCTGCTGAAAAAAGAATCCTACTATTTCAAGTGATTGGTGTTGTGACCCAAAAGTTGGTTTCGGACCTGTTTTCTTTGCCTGGGAAGAAAAAAGAAAAAAAAGAAAATAATGTTGCGCCTTGAATGTGAAAGGTGTTTTTTTATGCAGCGTGGTGTGGTCTATTACCTTAGAAAGTGTTTGCCCTGTAAGTATTTTATGACTTTTATCAGCTGTTGAAGTTGAATGTACATCTTAGTTGTCTATCTCCATCCATCCATCCAGTGAGGCAGTCATAAGAGACATAGTGGAACTCAGCTATCTTAGTCTTCATTGTAGTTTCAGCTTTAAAAAACTAATTTCTCGCTGCTTCAGAAGTTGCAGAGGTGCAATTCTAAGACTAGTTCGAGATTTGGGGTATTGTGTATTTTTGAAAGTTCCCTGTAATGCACAAAGTTCAGCGAGCAGGCAGGCACACAGACCCGCCGGTTTAAATGTTGCTGTTTATGAAACCTCTGCCGTAACCAATTAAACAAGTGCCTAACAACTTACAGCGGTTGCGTGAGACTTTAGCAGAAGCAGCGAGCAGACAAACCGAGTGTGGCAACTATTCCCCGCTTCCGCAAACGAGCATTACAAAATGCGCATGTTGATTTACCATGTTCAAAATTAAAATAGCAAAAGTTGTACCAATCTCGAGTTGCAATTTTGATGACTTTGGACACGACTTTACAAAGACTTCAACTCCACTTGGACTTTGACATCACTGAATCGGGATTTGACTACTTTAACAACTTGAGAGATTCATTAAGGGTGGCCAGCAAATATGTCCACGGCAATATTTTAAAATATTTGTCATGACTTTTACTTCCTCTATCTAAACAAGTTTTATGTCTCAAACAGTGGTTTAGCTTTTATTAGTGGAAAAAGTAGCAAATTAGATATTTGTTATCCACTTAATTGGAAGACTGTATTCCTTTTGTAAGTACCTTTAATGAACTTAAAAATATGGACATATCAATGGACTTGTACCAGCTCACCCAAGTGGAGGGAGTTTGGCTGGAAAAGTTTGATCAGATTTTTTATTACACCTTCTCAGAAGTCTCACTTTGATAACTGCCCTGCCTGTTGGAGAAATTGTGGGAATTCAAATGCAAACCACTACCATGTTTTCTGGGACTGCTCTGCCATAAAGGACTATTGGAAAGAGATAAACCAAGCTCCACAGGATATTTTCAAACATGAAATACCCCTTGAAAGTAAGACTGTTGTCCGGACATGTACCTCAAGATTGGCTGAAAAAAGATAAACACTTAATGAATATCCTACTGGTGGCCTGTAAAAAGACCATTACCGGGAAATGGATATCCCAGGAGAGCCCGACTTTGAAGCAATGGATGGAAATCACAATGGACATTTATAAAATGGAAAAGATAACTGCTTTTATTAATTATAAATTGGAGAAATGTACTTCATACTGGGAAAACTGGGTCAATTATGTCACGTCCATAAGCCTGACTTTAATTTCTCGAATTAGTGATTGTACTGCTTAAAAAAAAAGATGACTCCCTATATATATATATATATATATATATATATATATATATATATATATATATATATATATATATATATATATATATATATATATATATATATATATGTTTATATTATTTTATTTTATTTCTGATTTTTATTATTGATAATGTATTATTATTATTTTTTTATATATTTTTTTTATTATTTATTTAATTGATGTATTTGCAAATACTATTCTGTTTTTCTGGTGTTTCTTTCTTTTTTGGGGGGAGGGGTGGGGGGTGGTATGGTTGGGGTATAAATAAAAAAAACTAAAACCGTCAATTGGTTTTACCCTTTGAAATCGCTTTTTAATCATATTTATTTTTTATATTGGTTTTATATTGGTTTTCTATTCATTTATTTTTTGTTTTTATTCAGTCATTGGTGGAGCATAATATTGTTTTTAAAATTGTTTTTAATATTGTTTTTAACATGGCTGTGCAGCACTTTGGAAACATTCTTGTTGTGTAAATGTGCTATATAAATAAAGTGGATTGGATTAAATAGAAAATAATATATTTTGACATTTAGGGCAGACAACAGATATATGATGTATGTGAATATGATGTAATGGATAGGAATGTCTGATGCTGGATGTCAATAAAAAGAAAATGAAAAAAAAAAAAAAAAAAGAAAACATTAACATATCCATCCATCCATTTTCTACCGCTTGTCCCTTTCAGGGTCGCGGGGGGTGCTAAAATAAGAGTTAACTTTACTGACACCTGGTGGCTCATCAGTAAACACTGCTACATGTCATTATCATCTGTTTATTTTTTTTAAAATTGCCATAAATTCGACTGATCGTTGACGATGGGCAAAATATAACAAATCAGATTTAACTATGAAAATATTTGGTCGAAGAAAGCCCTACTGACTAGCATTAGCGATTTTACATGGCATTTGTAACACCTCCAAAGTTGCAGCTAAGATACATGTTTCAGTAAATCAGCTGATGTGTAATATGTACATTATGCTTACAATACAAACACTTTTCAGATCAAAACAAAAAGCTTAGATTTAGCTTAATGGCAAAGACTTCTTCCTATCGAAGACTACTTCCTGAATAGGGAACACTCCACGGTCTACACACTACTGCCATCTAACGTTTTGGAATTGCAACTTGTCATGTCTGTGTTGATCTTGTTTTTGTTTTGCTTGGTTTTTGGACACTTTTTAGTTCTTGTCTTCACTCCCTTGCTTTGTCACCATAGCAACCATTAGTTTCACCTGGTTCACATTGTCATGTCACGCACCTGTTCACGGTTAGTCACGCACCTGTTTTCACTTATCATGTCACTATATAAGCTTTTCTGTTTCTGTTGTTCGTGCTGGCGACACACCTTCTCCACACAAATTTATGCTCTGCACCTGTTTACCATAGTTCTTGTTTCATCTCATGCCAAGTAAGTTTTGATTTAATGTTTATAGTTTTTATGCCCAAGTGCATGTCTTTTGTTTCATAGCCAAGTTTGTTACCTCCTCTGTGAGCGCCTTTTGTTTATTCCTTTTTATTGTCCTTATATTAAATTATGTACTCACCTCCAAGCCGTGTCCAGTCAAGTTGCTTTGCACCTCGGAAAAACAATCCACGCCAAGGACCAAGTCTTGACACAACTGCCTGCAAAGTTGACTATTAATACTTGCAAATGAGACTCAGAAAGAACATAACAGAATAAATGGCCTTATTGGGGCAGATTCAATATCCTATTCAATATCCTAATGACCACATGTCACGCTTGGGTCACATTTTACTGCACGGAACGTTCTCCCAAGATGCAGCAGGAACTCCGGAGGGTAAGGAAATGATGTATTCCTCATAAACATACAGGATAATGAGTAAACCCAAAAGCGTGCCGATTGCACGGTAAGCTGTGGCAAAGCTGGACAACACGAGCAAAGAAGCAAGGAATCGTCAAACGTAACTGTTGCTTAAAGCAAACAAGAGTGTGGTGAAAAACAGGAATAAGTAGCTCTCTGATTAATCAATCAATCAATCAATGTTTATTTATATAGCCCTAAATCACAAGTGTCTCAAAGGGCTGCACAAGCCACAACGACATCCTCGGTACAGAGCCCACATAAGGGCAAGGAAAAACTCACCCCAGTGGGACGTCGATGTGAATGACTATGAGAAACCTTGGAGAGGACCACATATGTGGGTAACCCCCCCCCCCCCTCCTCTAGGGGAGACCGAAAGCAATGGATGTCGAGTGGGTCTGACATAATATTGTGAAAGTCCAACACATCAGCGAAAGTCCAGTCCATAGTGGGGCCAGCAGGAACCGTCCCGAGCGGAGACGGGTCAGCAGCGTAGAGATGTCCCCATCCGATGGACAGGCTAGCGGTCCACCCCGGGTTGGGAGCAGAGTAGAAAAGAAAAGAAAAGAAACGGCAGATCAACTGGTCTAAAAAGGGAGTCTATTTAAAGGCTAGAGTATACAAATTAGTTTTAAGATGAGACTTAAATGCTTCTACTGAGGTAGCATCTCTAACTTTAGTGCCCAGGAGCAGGTGTGCGTCGCAAACACTAATCAGAGGCAGGTGAAACTAATCAGCACCCATGACAACTAAAACACAAAGCCAGGGGTGCTGAAAACAGACCTGAGGGAGTAAAAAACAAAACAAAACATGATCCGGGTAACAGATCGTGACACCAGGGATAAAAAAAAAATGTTTTTAACTATGTTTGGCCTGCTTTTGTGTGACCGAAAATATCCTCCCTGACGGCAGCAGGTCAGACCAGGATTTTTTTTTTCTCTGACAAAGCGGCGAGAGCAAGGAGGAGGACATCTCCTGGTCACCTTCTGCGGGGCCTTCATGTCTGTTGTAACATGTGGCTTGGCATTGCCTTGCTGGAATAAGCAGGGGCGTCCATCATAACATTGCTTGGATGGCAACATATGTTGCTCCAAAACCTGTATGTACCTTTCAGCATTAATGGCGCCTTCACAGATGTGTAAGTTACCCATGCCTTGGGCACTAATACACCCCCGCATCACAGATGCTGGCTTTTGAACTTTGCGCCTATAACAATCCGGATGGTTCTTTTCCTCTTTGGTCCGGAGGACACAACGTCCACAGTTTCCAAAAGCTATTTGAAATGTGGACTGGTCAGACCACCGAACACTTTTCCACTTTGCATGAGGCCATCTTAGATGAGCTCGGGCCCAGCGAAGCCGGCGGCGTTTCTGGGTGTTGTTGATAAATGGCTTTCACTTTGCATAGTACAGTTTTAACTTGCACTTACAGATGTAGCGACAAACTGTAGTTACTGACAGTGATTTTCTGAAGTGTTCCTGAGCCCATGTGGTGACATCCTTTACGTACTGATGTCGCTTTTTGATGCAGTACCGCTTGAGGGATCCAAGGTCCGTAATATCATCACTTACGTGCAGTGATTTCTCCAGATTCTCTGAACCTTTTGATAATATTACGGACCATAGATGGTGAAATCCCTAAATTCCTTGCAATAGCTCGTTGAGAAATGTTGTTCTTAAAATGTTGGACAATTTGCTCACGCATTTGTTCACAAAAAGTTGACCCTCGCCCCATCCTTGTTTGTGAATGACTGAGCATTTCCTGGAAGCTGCTTTTATACCCAACCATGGCACCCACCTGTTCCCCAATTAGCCTGTTCACCTGTGGGATGTTCCAAACAAGTGTTTGATGAGCATTCCTCAACTTTCTCAGTCTTTTTTGCCACTCGTGCCAGCTTTTTTGAGACATGTTGCAGGCATCAAATTCCAAATGAGCTAATATTTGCAAAAAATAACAACGTTTTCCAGTTCGAACGTTAAGTATCTTGTGTTTGCTGTGTATTCAATTGAATATAGGTTGAAAGGGATTTGCAAATCATTGTATTCTGTTTTTATTTACCATTTACACAACGTGCCAACTTCACTGGTTTTGGGTATTAGATAAATTAACATTTATTAACACATGAACACACACAGAGGTACCGCAAGTTAGTACTGTTGAGTACTGTAAACAATTCCTATGTTAGATTAACATGTGATAGGTACCCATCCCTATATGAGGTTGGTACCCCACTGTATTTCTCCATCAGAATAATAACACTAATGCTCATATTCTCAATGTGTGTCCTTAGCGGCGGTCAGGAATGTCATTGCTCTCGACTGTTTGCCCGATCAATCCTCTGCCCATGTGCCTGTGATAGCGGGATGTGGAGAAGTGTCTTTACGAAGGAGAGAAAAAGACAACAGCACCCTTTGACTGGCTGGCCAAGTTGAGATACCTCACATATTTGACACAGCATCTCTGTGTGCTCAGCAGACACCCGTGCGTGTGTGTGCACACAAGAGCGTGCAGACGGGCCAGAAGCGAGAAGACGTGTCAGATGCTAACCACCCCAATGGAAGAATACCGACACATGCACACTCCAAAGTCACTTCATTAGGCACACATGTACAATCTAGCGAGATCCAATACGATAACGTTGCCACATGTGACAGATATGGCTTTATAAACCAATGCCGTTTCAGAGCACACTGAATATCTGGTGTGTTTACAATACAACTTAAGTCAAAGCTACACTATATTGCCAAAAGTATTCGGCCACATGCCTTTACTCACATATGAACTTGAAGTGCCATCCCATGCAATTGTCCAAAATGTTTTGGTATCCTGGAGCATTCAACGTTCATTTCACTGGTACTAAGGGGCCAAGCCCAAGTCCTGACAGTACCAACCCCACACCATAATTCCTCCTCCACCAAATTTCACACTCGGCACGATGCAGTCCGAAATGTAGCGTTCTCCTGGCAACCTCCAAACCCAGACTGGTCCATCAGATTACCAGATGGAAAAGTGTGATTCATCAGTCCAGAGAAGGCGTCTCCACTGCTCTAGAGTCCAGTGCTTTACACCACTGCATCCCACACTTTGCATTGGACTTGGTGATGTATGACTTAGATGCTGCAGCTCGGCCATGGAAACCCATTCCATCTGCGTACTGTACGAGGGCTAATTGGAAGGTCACATGAAGTTTGGAGCTCTGTAGCAACTATTTGTGCAGAAAGTCTTTGCACTATGCGCTTCAGCATCCACTGACCCCTCTCTGTCAGTTTACGTGGCCTACCACTTGGTGGCTGAGTTGCTGTTGTTCCCAAACTCTTCACTTTTCTTATAATAAAGTTGAAGTTTGGGGAAATGTTTATAAAACAAACATAGACCCAATAATTCAACTTCAAAAAAGAGTCATTAGAACAATACACAAAGCGTGCTACTATGAACATACCAATCCATTATTTATAAGTTCTAATGTGTTAAAATTTTCAGATATTGTGTTTTTTAAAAACAATGGAAATTATGTTTAGAGTAAAGAACAACAGCCTTCCAGCTTGTATTCTTATTTTATTTAAATTAAGAGGAGAAAACTATAATTTACGGGGGATATTGATTTTTCAAATAGGTAAAGTAAGAAGGAATATAAAATACAAATGTATTTCAGTTTAGGAGTTAAATGGTGGACCAAGCTCAGTGATGAGTTGAAGACATGTAGTTCTTTGTTAAGGTTTAAGAAAGCCTTGAAAGGTGAAATGATTGAAAATTATAAAATATAGTAACAATTACTTTCATCTAGGGCTGCAACTAACGATTAATTTGATAATCGATTAATCTGTCGATTATTACTTCGATTAATCGATTAATAATCGAATAAAAGAGACGAACTACATTTCTATCATATCCAGTATTTTATTGGAAAAAAAACAGCATACTGGCACCATACTTATTTTGATTATTGTTTCTCAGCTGTTTGTAAATGTTGCAGCTTATAAATGATTTAAAAAAATATATATATATATATATATATATATATATATATATATATATATATATATATATATATATATATATATATATATATATTATTAAAAAAATAAATAAAATAAAACTCTGCCCATGCGCATAGCATAGATCCAACGAATCGATGACTAAATTAATCGGCAACTATTTTAATAATCAATTTTAATCGATTTAATCGATTAGTTGTTGCAGCCCTACTTTCATCCAATTGATTTTTTTAACGTTGATGTTCCAGGTAATCTTATTTTCAGTGAAGGTATAGGATAGGCAAATATAAGCTTTGGCTTTTCGGTCATTCTTTTTCTTTTCTTTTTGTGTGTAAATGTGTATGATTGTTAAATATGTATCATCTGTACCGTTAAACTGGTTACACAAAACGGTTGATGGTTGATTATATGACCAAAATAAACGTATTTCATTAAATTATTTCATTCATTCATTCAAGTTGACTTTGGAATATTTAGGAGCGAGGAAATTTCACAACTGGATTTGTTGCACAGGTGGCATCCTATGACAGTTCCACGCTGGAAATCACTGAGAGCGGCCCATTCTTTCACAAATGTTTGTAGAAACGGTCTCCATGCCTAAGTGCTTGATTTTATACACCTGTGGCCGGGCCAAGTGATTAGGACACCTGATTCTGATCATTTAGATGGGTGGCCAAATACTTTTGGCAATATAGTGTATTATCACGGTCTGTTTTTTTCTTCCTGTGATGTCATCGATGTAAAAATTTAGTTTGTAATATTGGCTGCATTTCAAATAGTTGTTTGTGTGCCTTGTTGTTCCAGACCTCAGCAAACGTTACCCAGCTTGCAAGGATTGTAATAAATCTATTAAAAGAAGACAGCCTAGCCAGTAAATTCCAGAAGTTATCTCACTTTCTGAGTAGCCTCTGATTTACTAATGGTTTCTGATGTTGTAAAAATGTGTAGAATAAATGTTACATTTCAACATTTCTGTCAACGAAGATTTGCTTCAGCTTGTGACGCATTTTGATAGTAGGCTATTATAGCTAATATAGACACTTACGCCATGTGTTGCCTTCATTATAAGACTTATGTAAGGCTTTTCATTTTTTGCGGGTCCAGACAGATTTGTTTTTTGTATGTTTGGTCCAATATGGTTCGGGTTGCCGACCCCTGCACTAGATGAAGCCGGTGTGCCACAACCACAGTTAGAGAATGCCTACTCAAAGGGTCGCACATCTGCATCCATTCAGAATGGAGAACTCCCACTGAAGTACTTTTACTGTCTTCAGGCCAGACAAACACTGAGACGCAGTCAGAAAATGAGTAACTCTCCAACAGTGTCATAAAAACGGGAGTATTGTTCCCTTTTAAAAAAAACAGCATTGTGGAGACGGCCCCCGAAGTTTGAAGTAGAAGAAGACGGCGGAAACCTTTTCAAAAACTGGCCTGAGCGGATGTTTGTGACAACCACAGCATGACACATCTTCCCCAAAGACGGCGTGCAAAGGTGAGTCCATCTTACTTGTGGCTTAAAAGCTGACATGAGGATTGTATGGCTCTGGTGTGAAATTCCGTCATCGGCACAGACACTGAAAAATGTCAGTGCATTGGGAATACTATAGTGCGTGTAGTCAGTCTTTTGACAACTGGTGTTACACTTACACCCTACACCAGGGGTCACCAACCTTTTTGAAACCAAGAGCTACTTCTTGGGTACTGATTAATGCGAAGGGCTACCAGTTTGATACACACTTCAATAAATTGCCAGAAATAGCCAATTTGCTCAATTTACCTTTAACTCTGTTATTATTAATAATTAATGATATTTACACTTAATTGAACGGTTTAAAAGAGGAGAAAACACGAAAAAAATGACAATTATATGTTGAAACATAGTTTATCTTCAATTTAGACTCTTTAAAATTCAAGATTCAACCTAAAAAAAGAAGAGAAAAACTAGCTAATTCTGTTTTTGAAAAATTTTAAAAAATAATTTATGGAACATCATTAGTAATTTTTCCTGATTAAGATTAATTTTAGAATTTTGATGACATGTTTTAAATAGGTTAAAATCCAATCTACACTTTGTTAGAATATATAACAAATTGGACCAAGCTATATTTCTAACAAAGACAAATCCTTATTTCTTCTAGATTTTCCAGAACAACATTTTTAAAAAAAATTAAAAAGTCTTTGAAATAAGATTTAAATTTGATTCTACAGATTTTCTAGATTTGCCAGAATTTTTTTTTTGAATTTTAATCATAATAAGTTTGAAGAAATATTTCACAAATATTCTTTGTCGAAAAAACAGAAGCTAAAATGAAGAATTAAATCAAAATGTATCTATTATTCTTTACAATAAAAACAATAAATTTACTTGAACATTGATTTAAATTGTCAGGAAAGAAGAGGAAGGAATTTAAAAGGTAAAAAGGTATATGTGTTTAAAAATCCTGAAATCATTTTTAAGGTTGTATTTTTTCTCTAAAATTGTCTTTCTGAAAGTTATAAGAAGCAAAGTAAAAAAAATTAATGAATTTATTTAAACAAGTGAAGACCAAGTCTTTAAAATATTTTCTTGGATTTTCAAATTCTATTTGAGTTTTGTCTCTCTTAGAATTAAAAATGTCGGGCAAAGCGAGACCAGCTTGCAAGTAAATAAATAAAATTTAAAAAATAAAGGCAGCTCACTGGTAAGTGCTGCTGTTTGAGCTATTTTTAGAACAGGCCAGCGGGCTACTCATCTGGTCCTCACGGGCTACCTGGTGCCCGCGGGCACCGCGTTGGTGACCCCTGCCCTACACATTTCAGCAACATGTTTTGTTCTATTTTCTCAAGCGACACGACTGTAGAAAGGTAACGTGTGCAGATACCATAGCACTAAGAAATGTACTATCCACTAAAAATAACATTATTGTCCCTAGTGAGTTGCAAAAAAAAAAAAGTGTCTTGTCTACTTTCGAGCCTGGTGGTGTGGCACTGCATGAGTGCTGCCAGAACTGAGAGCTGCAGTTCCAAACCTGCAATCCTACATGTATTGTGAGGTTGTATATGTTCTGCACCAGATGATAGATAAATAGCTCATTTCCATCTGCAGTCCCTAAATACCTAAATTAAAGAGATACAAAAACATGCAATAAAATTATACTATAGCATGTAATCAAATGAAGAAAAGTCATAAAATGCCCTTTGATTGACACGTACTTATACATTACAACCACCCCTCCTTTACATCATAACACAAAGAAAATACATGCTCTTGTTCACATCTGTCATTATTTGTAAAAACAACACCTCACAGCTTACAACCAAATTTCCATCCATCCATCCATTTTCTACCGCTTGTCCCTTTTGGGGTCGCGGGGGGTGCTGGAGCCTATCTCAGCTGCATTCGACCGAAAGGTGGGGTACACCCTGGACAAGTCGCCAACAACCAAATTTCCTCATGCATAAATATAATACACATTAAGTTGACATGTCAAACATTGTTGATGGAAACTACAACTAAGATACACGTCAAAATCAAACAGCTTGGGTGTAATTAGTACAATAGTTACAGTTTAAACACATTTTAGGGTGCAACAACAAAAAAGAAAAACACCATAAACTATACATTACGTGTTGGACTTGCAACTGTAATTGTAACTTAATGTTATACTTGTAAATGATAAATATTAGGGCTGTGAATCTTTGGGTGTCCCACGATTCGATTCAATATCGATTCTTGGGGTCACGATTCGATTCAAAATCAATTTTTTTTTTTCAATTCAACACGATTCTAGATTAAAAAACGATTTTTTCCCGATTCAAAAGGATTCTCTATTCATTCAATACATAGGGTTTCAGCAGGATCTACCCCTGTCTGCTGACATGCAAACAGAGTAGTAGATTTTTGTAAAAAGCTTTTATAATTGTAAAGGACAATTTTTTATCAACTGATTGCAATAATTTAAATTTGTTTTAACTATTAAATGAACCAAAAATATGACTTATTTTATCTTTGTGAAAATATTGGACACAGTGTGTTGTCAAGCTTATAAATGTGATGCAAGTGTAAGCCACTGTGACACTATTGTTCATTTATTTTTATTTTTATAAATGTCTAATGATAATTGTCCATGTGGGATTTTTAATCACTGCTATGTTGAAATTGTAACTAATATTGATACTGTTGTTGATAATATTCATTTTTGTTTCACTACTTTTGGTTTGTTCTGTGTCGTGTTTGTGTCTCCTCTCAATTGCTCTGTGTATTGCCGTTCTGAGTGTTGCTGGGTCGGGTTTGGTTTTGGAATTGGATTGCATTGTTTTGGTATTGCTGTGTATTGTTTTGTTAAATTTATTAATTTAAAAAAAAATAATAATAATATATATATTTTTTTTAAATAAAAAAAAAATTAGATTTTTTAAAAGTGACAATCGATTCTGACTCGCACAATGTGAGAATCGCGATTCGAATTTGAATCGATTTTTTCCCACACCCCTAATAAATATGGTGATAATAAAACAAGATATAAACAACTATTTTTATCATAATTAGCTCATTTTAAATGAAAAAAAATGATTTTACTATCAGAAATAATTCATATTTATTAACACATAAAAGTACCGAAAATTGGTTTAAATGTGAACGGTACCCATACCTAATCATATTAGTACATTGTTTTACTAATTTGTTTAATCCATTCCATAATTTAATTCCGCATATTTATATGCCAGAGGTCTTAAATCAAATTTCCCTGAGGCCATATTTCTCCTCTTTTGTTGAGAAGGGTTGTTTGACATTTTCTTGTAGCAGGTTATTGTTTACTTTGTGCATAATGTTAGTTGTTTGCAAATTCACTAAATCATTGACTTTTATTATTTTTGATTCAATAAATAAATGATGTGAATGTTCTCTGTAACATTATTGTCATTATCTATTATTCTAACTGACCTGTTTTGTAACACGGTTAGCAAATCAAGCATACTTTAGTAGTTATTTACCCACATTTCTATATGGTAACACCAGAATATGGAGAGATTTATTGTCCAAAAATAGTTTTCTTCATTCATTATTGAAGTGTTTCCTGCCACCTTTTGTTGTATATTTGTATATGAGATTCCCAGTTCATTTTATCATCTATTACCCAGAAATTGTATTTATTTTATCCCGTCAAAGTTTACGCCATCTGTTAGTTTTACTTACATTCAAAGCTAGTCTATTTTTGACGAACCACCTCTTTAAGTATCTAATGTATTCTGTTATGACAGCATTGGTATTACAATTTGTGTATTCTCTCCTAAAAAAATATTTGGATTTAATACAAATTTAAGATTGTTGTAACTTTACAAATGTTTTTTATAGAGACTGAACAATTTAAAGTACTAATGATTGTCACACACACACTAGGTGTGGTGAAATTATCCTCTACGTTTGACCCATCCCCTTGCTCACCCCCTGGGAGGTGAGGGGAGCAGTGAGCAGCAGCGGTGGCCACGCCCGGGAATAATTTTTGTTTTTTTTAATTTGGTAATGGTCATTTTAACCCCCAAATCCAACGCTTGATGCTGAGTGCCAAGCAGGGAGGTAATGGGTCCCATTTTTATAGTCTTTGGTATGACTCGGCCAGGGGTTTGAACTCACAACCTACCGATCTCAGGGTGGACACTCTAACTACTAGGCCACTGAGCGGGGCCCGGTATTAATCCCTGGGGTACGCCGCAAGTTATATTTAGAGTGCATAGTTTCACGTATTGCTTCCTGTTGTTCAAGTAGCTTCTCACCCAGTTCAAGACCAACCCTCTGATGCCATACCGTTTTATTTTGTTAGTTAAGATATAATGGTTAATTTGGTATGTCCATAAAACACTGCAGCTGCACCCTGTTTACAATCTATTGCATTCATAATTTCCTCCATTTTTCGAAAAATGCCATCAATGTTGAGATACACTATGATGCCAAAAGTATTTGGCCACCTGCCTTTACTCACATATGAACTTGAAGTGCCATCCCATGGAATTGTCCAAAATGTTTTGGTATCCTGGAGCATTCAAAGTTATTTTCACTGGAATTAAGGGGCCAAGCTCAACTCCTGAAAAACAACCCCACACCATAATTCCTCCTCCACCAAATTTCAATTTGACAATGCAGTCCGAAATGTAGCGTTCTCCTGGCAACCTCCAAACCCAGACTGGTCCATCAGATTGCCAGATGGGAAAAGCGTGACTCATCCCATTCCATGAAGCTCTCTGCGTACTGTACGTGGGCTAATTGGAAGGTCACATGAAGTGTGGAGCTCTGTAGCAACTGACTGTGCAGAAAGTCTTTGCACTATGCGCTTCAGCATGCGCTGACCCCTCTCTGTCAGTTTACGTGGACTACCACTTGGTGGCTGAGTTGCTGTTGTTCCCAAACTCTTCACTTTTCTTATAATAAAGTTGACTTTGGAATATTTAGGAGCAAAGAAATTTCACCACTGGATTTGTTGCACATGTGGCATCCTATGACAGTTCCACGCTGGAAATCACTGAGAGCGGCTCGTTCTTTCACAAATGTTTGTAGAAACAGTCTCCATGCCTAAGTGCTTGATTTTGATTAGGGCACCTGATTCTGAACATTTGGATGGGTGGCCAAATACTTTTGGCAATATAGTGTATTACCACTGTATCCGTATTGGTTCGTTCGCAAGCGTTCCACTTTTGTTCACGACTATGTCCAATCTGCCAAAAAAAATACAAATGGTGACACCTTTACCCTGTTTGCTTTTTTTATCCCCATTTTCTCATTGTATTTGAGGTTATAAGCTATGTAAACATCGCCCTGGAAACTGTAAAATATTTTGCTGATGGCAACCTGAGCAAAACGTCAAAAAGTTTGAGTCCGAGCAGAAGTGGCCTGTTTTTTTCAGCATCTTCGAGGTTTTTTTGATTGATTGGGACTTTTATTAGTAGGTTGCACAGTGAAGTACATATTCCGTACAATTGACCACTAAATGGTAACACCCGAATACGTTTTTCAACTTGTTTAAGTCGGGGTCCACTTAAAATGATTCATATGGTGGCCGAGGAACAACCCTCAACCTCGCCAGTGTCTCACTTCAGCAGCTGTAGTTTTTCAGCTAGACAAAACACACACTTCCTTTCAGTAGCAGCATATTGACCACATGTCAAGTGACGTGATGGATGTTTCTTTTTCTTTAAACACCCACATTGGGGGATTAAAATTGGACAATCTACATTTTAAAATAGTATTAATGTCAGAGGGAAGGTCATTCCTGCAAAAACATGAATACACTTCACTACCCACAGAAGGTATATGGTTTAAATCAGGGGTGTCAGACGTACGGCCCGAGGGCCGGATCAGGCCCGCGAACAGGTTTTATCCGGCCCGCGGGATGAGTTTGCTAAGTATAAAAATTAACCTGAAATTTTTGAATGAAAGAAACTGCTGTTCTAAATGTGTCCACTGGATGTCGCAATAGCAATTATTTGTATCTTTGTAGATGATGCTACATATGTACAAAATAAACCAAATAATGTTAGTACATCAGTGGAGGAAAATGATCAAACTACATAAATAACATACTTTAATTTGATTTTGATAAAATGTTTATCTTGACAGATTGAAAATTAACACCAACTGATGAACATTATCACATAATTTATTCAGAAAATATAAATAACGACAAATAAAGTATATATACTATTAACCGCAACAGGTAATTGTAAAAAAAAAAAAATCCAACATAAATAGTATTTGTACAATTTCAGAATGTGCTTGTTCTATTTTTAGACAAAGAAAACAATCTGAAGTTGTCTTTATTTATTTTTTTAAGTTATCGTGCCATGATTTTACCAGTCCGGCCCACTTGGGAGTAGATTTTTCTCCATGTGGCCCCCGATCTAAAATGAGTTTGACACCCCTGGTTTAAATGATGAACTAGTGATACACGATGATTACTGTTTGTGGTTCTTTCAAATGGTGCTTCCATACAAAAGCTCTTAGCAATTAGCCTGCATTCTAACACTTATATAGCCAAGTCAATACCCTCTATAGTTCCATCTCATTTTCCACTAGTTCATGTACAAAACACTTCCGGTAGCTCTTACAGTAACTGACATCGTAAAAACAAAGCATGAGACAAAAGACAAACAATAACAGTGAGATCAATGAGATAATTACCAGCAGGTTTTGCTTTTTGGAGAGCTACTTTCATATGTTTTTACAAATTTAAAAACTAATAACCAAAACATAACAGAAATATGTTGTTCTTAAACTGTTGGACAATTTGCTCATCTTGAATTCCTTCATTTCCTGAAAGCTACGGATTTGAGAAATATTTATCAACAACACCCAGAAACGCCGCAGGCTTCCCTGGGCCCGAGCTCATCTAAGATGGACTGATGCAAGAAGTTTTAATACTAAAATTTATTACACTTTGTGCCTCCTC
Source organism: Entelurus aequoreus (assembly GCF_033978785.1). NCBI lineage: Eukaryota > Metazoa > Chordata > Actinopteri > Syngnathiformes > Syngnathidae > Entelurus > Entelurus aequoreus. The sequence continues at coordinate 391,368 of NC_084740.1, forward strand.
AGCAGTGATTAATCAATGTATCTTAAAGTTTGTTTTTCTTTTTAAGAGGCATGTTACATGTTACAATTGTGGGGTTTCGGTGGGAGAAGCGCCAATTAAATTGATTTCAAGTAACGTCAATGTGCAACATAGATTTGAGATATGAATGTTTTGAGTTAAGCACGTTAATTGATAGACTGCTGTATAACATATCATATGAAAGAAGAAGTAATCAAAATAACATCATCAAATAGAGTAGGGTATTGTCAACAAACTGGCGTAGCTTAGTTAATTCTTTTTATGTTTCTTGTGAAAGTCACAAGTAAATGTACAAGCAATGGTTATTTTCTTTTTCTTTTTCACTTGTGTCGACGCCCCTCGGACTTCTGCTGTCAAAATAAGTTTCACTGCATTTCTTTCCCCAACTATTACCCAGAATTTCGTATAAGTATCAAGCTCAGGTATTTGATATTATAATTTGATACCACGTACACCGGAGCTTGGTATGATATGATGGTATGGTATAATAATCATATCAACAAAAAACATTTTGGGTGTCACCCATTACTACTTACTTCTGATTTCTAGTTCAAAATACAGTATTTTAATCAAAAGAACCATGCAGACATGAACAATCTCAAATATGTTTCAATGTTTATTATTCCTCCCATACATTAGTAGGTTCTAAAACATATACTGTATTGTTACAGATAAGCATAATGTATAACATTACTGTAAAATATTGTGTACAACACAATAGAACATAATTATCTAAAACTGTATTAACCAATTATATGCGTTAAAATAAACAAGGGAATCCTCTTAAAACCATAATCCATCACTGACATTGTAGCCAACAAGATGCATCCAGTGTAAAAAACAATCATTATACCCTCAGTTTGTATTACAAAAATAAAAAACAGTTGATAGTTTGCTGTTAAAATATTTGTACAATACATTCCAACACGTGTTTTCATCATTTAATGTTGAAGGTTAAGTTGTAGACGAGACTGTATGTGCAGTAATTATACCCATGTGTTGTCAGCATCACCTCCTAACTTTAGATCGATCCCACATGAATATGAAACATCTACTGTAGGATGTTTCTAGATGTTCCCTTATAAGTTACATCAACCCATTCCAGCCCCCCAGATGCGTTATTTATTTAATTGCTTTGTTCGAATGTTTTTTCCTCATTGGAAACCATTGTTGGAGATTTTTGAGTAAGCTGTGATCCTCTTAAATCACATACAACAAGGTATTAAACCCCGAACACCCAGATATCTGCTAAAATCAGTCTTTCAGTCCTGATTTATTCTCCTACAGCACATGCACATATACAGCCTTTAGGTCTGTACCCAGATGGTTCTTGGCCAGACACTTATAAGTGCCAGAGTCTAAGGCTGTAAGTCTTTGAATAATAAGCGTACCCTGAGGGTGAAGCAGTTCACTTCCCATTTGTCTCCCTTGTTTTGCTGTTGACAGAATGGAATAATCAGGCAACTCCCAGGTGATCTCTGGTTTCGGTAAACCAGCAGCAGCACAGTTTAGCTTGATAGGTGTCCCTGCCATTACACTCAAGCTAGGTGGTGGCATTGTAGTGATGCGTGGTGGGTAGGCGATGATAACAACAGGGACCGTAAGCAAAGTCTCCCCTGCATCATTCCGAGCTCTGCAGACATAGTTTCCTCTGTCATGGAGAGTGGCATCTTGGACAACTAGGGTACCGTTTTCTTGCAACTTGTAACGGCCCAGGACTTGAGGCCGGGTGAGAGTGTGGCCCCCAGGGAGGGTCCAGTAGACTCGAGGTTTCGGATTCCCATCAGACAGACAGTGAAGGTAAAGAGGATCCCCAAACATACCGCGTATGATGCCCCTCGGTCTTGTCAGAATGAAAGGCTTCTGCCCAACATCCAAAATGATTAACTTTTCTATGTAGCCCATCATATTCTTGGCACCACAGCGGTATTTTCCAGCATCCTCAACGCGAGCATTATAAATGACCAAAGTCCCATCGTGGGAGTTACGCCGTGTTCCATTAGGCAGGATCCAGGTGATATCAGGTTTTGGGTATCCATCAGCAGAGCAGTTCAGAACATTTGTTTTACCCAATGGAGAGACTATCCGCTCATTGAAAGGGTTCTTAAAAATGGGCCTTCGGAGCGTATTAGTCACTTTGAGCTGTACCACCAAAACCGCCTCTCCTCCATCGTTCCTGGCCATGCAAATGAACTCTCCAGTATCTGTAGGACGCACATTACGAATTTCCAATGTCCCATTATGATGAACATTAATTCTTCCCCCGAAGTATGGTGCTCTTAAAAATATGTTATCAGGCATTATCCAGGTGATTGTAGGAGTGGGGCTGCCTTCAGCTTTACAGTCCATAAATTTCCTGGAATATTTTGTGGAGAAATCTTTTGTTACTGTTCTATTCTGATGGTAGCCATTGATCACTGGTGGGTTACCATCAATTTCTAGCTTGTAGACTTTTCTGTTTTCACCAGCAGGGTTGCGAGCCATACACACATATTCTCCAGCATCCATTGGCTTTACATTTCTTATATCTAGAGAGCCATTTACATGCAATAAGTAGCGTTCATTAGATGCTGCAATTACATCATTGTCAGGCAACATCCACAGAATCTTTGGTTTGGGTTCACCAACTGCTTCACAGTCAAACCGGATGTTACCTCCAGGCTTTACTCTGGCATAAGTTTCACTGTTTTGGAGTAGCTTTGGCGCGGCAGTCATCACAGTGATATGTACGTGCATCTCATCTTTTCCTACTTGGTTCTCAGCAATGCAGGTGTAGTCTCCTTCCTCTGACATGCCGACCTGGCAAATAATACCTATATGTTAGTTGACAGGACAAGTTTTTTTTAATTGAAGTCTGTAAGTGTATACCACTTACTTCATTTAAGTAGAGTGTCCCATTGTCAAACAGAGTGTAGCGTCGCATTCTGCCTCCTCCACTAAAGGAATCTGCCTGCAGAGCACTGTTAACAAGGGTACCATCTGGAAGACCCCACGAGATCTCTGGCTTTGGAGCCCCAGAGGCTTTACAGTCAACCTTTAGGTCATTACCATAGACAACGTTTTTCTTGCCATAGAGCTTATGCTCTATTTTAGCTGGTTTCATGGACACCTTGACTCTCATGAGTTGTTGGTCATCACCAGTTGCACTTTTCGCGACACAGTGATAGTCTCCTCCGTCTTTATCAATCACTGAGTTGATGATTAGTGTACCATTTTCCAGAACCTGGATTCTGCTACCCATCCTAATAAAATTTGAAAATTTAATTAAATTAAAATGAGAAAGAAATATACATTAATATGATCAGTGGAAGACAGATTGTTGGCAATTCAAACATGCTGTACTGTAAACAGGTCTGATGTACTTTTTAATTATGTAAAAGTCCTATAATTAATGGTTTTCTTATTTCAAAATCATTCATTCATCCATTTTCTACCAGTTAGCCAGTTGAGGGTCATGGGTGAAGGATGAAGTTCATTCCAGCAAATTTTGGGCAAAAACAAGATAAAAACCCGGGACTTCAATCACAGAGCACAGATCATTAACATTTACAGTATATTCACACCTATGTAGGGTCCAATAAACCTAGAGTAACAGAGGCCAGCCAGTGTAATTGGGCTATTTGAAAACCTCTCTCCCTGATGACCTCAAGAGCAGTGCTGGCTATCAGGTTGATAGGTCGGGCTTCTAGCTGAGTAGCTAGCACACTCGTCTCATGCCAGCGACCAAGGTTCGAGTCCCGGTTGGAACAGAAAAAGCAGGGACTGAACCAGGCAGGTTACACTAACATAAATATAACCCGGGGTACTCTGAGAACCTAGGACCCTCTGGCTGTGAGACAAACATGCTTTCTACACTGCCTCATAATGTCGAATTAGAGCATGCTTTATTTTTTTATTTTTTTAAATTAAATTAGTGTTTAGCAGCCCGGAGAGAAGAAACAGACAGCACAGAGAGCTCACACTGTTTAGAAGGAATCCAGTCCAAGTACTTTATGGGATAGTATAGTATAGTATAGTAGTAGAATCTTACCCTTGCCACTGGTCCACCACTGCTTCAGATGGTAACCTCCACATTATCCTGGGTTTAGGGTCTCCCTTTGCTGAGCAGTTTAGTTCCAGCTGATCCCCAAAATACAATTCAGTAACTTGCTGGGATGTTGCTACTATTTTAGGTGCAGATTTTGTTTTCTCGACTGTTAGAGTCACCACCCTTCGCTCTGAGCCTGTAGAGCTTGTTGCAATACATTCATATTTGCCCTTATCGTTTGGATTTACATCCTTTATGTGGAGGGTTCCATTCTCATGAACAGATATTCTATTGTCCCAGGCAAATCTGTTTGAACTGACTACCACACCGTCATGCAGCACCCAGTGAATCTTTGGCCGAGGATTGCCTTGTCCTGTGCAGTGCAGCCATAGGTTTTGGTTTAAAAGAGCTTTCACCAGCTGACGTTTTTCCTCCAAGATATCTGGTGGGGCAGCTACCACATGCAGGCGAATTGTAGCAGTATCAGCACCTGCTGAGTTACTAGCGATGCACTTGTAATGACCTCTGTCAAAAACTGACACCTGTGTAATGACAAGAGTCCCACCAGCAGTCACCATCACCCTTCCATTTGCGGTGTTTTGCCCCCTTACTTGTGTCCGGTTTGCCAGAATCCAGGATATTGTGGGTGTGGGTCGACCCTCTGCATTACACTTCATCTCCACAGTATTACCTGAATGAGACTTTATCTCACGCATTTTGGGTTCCAGGATACGTGATGGGTAAGCTACCACAGTGAGGGTGACTATAAGTTTATCTGACCCATGATCATTTTCAGCGATGCAGAGGTACTGGCCACGGTCCTTGATGTTGGCATTTTGTATTGCCAGGGTGCCATTGTGCAACACCTCAAACTTGCCTATTCTCCCCTTGATGGTAACTGTGTTTTCTGGAATGAAGAGAGAATATCACTTAAATATTAAAAGTTAAGAATTTGTATTGACAATTTTTGAATGAATATTTTCTTAAGCACAAATATATAGACAGTATAATTAGGGTTGGGTATCGAGTATCGAGTATCGATTGGAACCGGGACTAACTTTCCGATTCTCCCGGAATCGTTCAAAAGTTTAAATTTCGATTCCTAGTTTCGATACCCATTCCGCCGTCCGGAAAAAAAGAATAAGTCCGCCGACCGGAAGAAGAAGCCGCTGAACACCAACGAAGAAGCGCCCACCGCCGGAAGTGTTAGCATAGCCGAGCCTATGTAGCCGAGCGAGTCAGTCAAGCATGGATAGCGGGCGTCGGCGGTCGAAAGTGTGGCTTTAGTTTACTAAAAAAAAATGAAATATCGGCGAAATATAACACGTGTGACAGGACTGTTTCGTGCTTAGGAGGGTGCACGTCGAACATGATGAAGCACCTCCGAGTTCATGAAGTACAAATATATGCATGTCCCGTCTTTGACGCGCTGCGCCGACCGTCCTCCTCCTGCTGTCAGATCTCGCTTTCTCCTATTTATGCCTTCAAGCTTCTTCCACACCCAGCGAACGTGTATTGTCCACAGCAGGAGACACTATCTGTCCAGAACGCTCACGCATCCTGCCTGAGAAGGCGGATATAGTCATTTTCCTAAACAAGAACTGTCTCCCTGATTTTATACTGTACCTGCTGCTAATCTGGACTGGGTTTTGCAAGTTGTTTCTTATTGTTTATTTGCTTTTCTGCACCAGGTTAGCCCATCAGTGGGAGCACGGTAACCTTTTTAATTACCTGCAGCATCATACACTTGTGTGTGTAAATGTGTTTTCATGAGGTTTCCTGCAGCATCATACACTTATGTGTAAATGTGTTTTCATGAGGTTTTCAAAAATAAAGCTCTCTTGAGGAAAGTGTACCCCTGTGAAAATGTATTTATAATATTTATATTCAAATTCATAGATTTGATATTTATATTCTAGTTGAAAACAGCCCTGTGAAGAATTTATAGTAAAGTTCATAAAAAGTTAATAGAATTCAAATTGATGGAGAATGTCAGACTATTTCATTCAGAAAGACTGTATGAAGGTTAGCTAGCTCATTTAAAATATCCCAAACTTTTTTTTGACCCTGCCTCTTAAAAGAATCGGAATCGAGAATCGCCAGGAATCGGAATCGAAACAAAGAATCGGAATCGTTCGAATTAAAACGATACCCAACCCTAAGTATAATGGACAATCAGTTTTCTATTACATCACATTTGGTATCATTCAAGTGTACCTGTGCTTGAGGAGAAGCGTTTCCAGGATATTTCTGGCAGGGGGTCTCCGACAGCCTCACACGGCAGGAAAGCATCTGAGCTGGACAAAACTGTAAAACTGGCTGCATTGCCACCAACTATTCTGGGTTTGCTTGACGTGACCTTAGTAGTTGGTTCTAAGCCAGCAACAGTGGGTCTCATAGTGACATGGGAATGATGCACATTGTTTCTTTTGTATGTGTAGGTGTAGTTTTGCATGGTCATTGTAGCAAAAAAAATGTCTTTACCTGCACTTTCTCTGGTAACACTTTTCAATGTCGGCCTGACTTTCCCTGTAGCTGTTGTGTGACTATGTTTTCTGTGTGTCGAGGGTTTGTAAGTACTATGTACTCTATTTTTAACTGTTGTGTAAGATCCCTTTGATGTAAACGACATAAGTGGCGTTTTGGTTGGAGTATAAGAAATATCCCAGTCTACTTCCTGGGAAGCATATGTGTCCTGCTCTGATGACCCTGAGGTTCTGTCAATTGGCCTTGATAGCGTATACATGGGTTTTGAGACACTCTTTTGGGGTACTATAGTTGCCTGGATTGCACTTCCCATGGTTATCCCAATTGTTGTTTTCTTGTGGAACTCAGTTGCTTTCGTAGGATAAAATGTATTTGTTTTAGGTTTCTTTAAGTTTCTACTGCCCTTATAGGGCCTCTTTCTTCTTCCTTGGCGGCCTCTCTTTCCATTGGATCCTTGTGTTGTAGAAAAATCATCTGGGAGTCCACCGGAGCCATATACAAATTCCTTGCCAGACTTTCTCCCTGAGGGTAAAATGACTGTAGGTGGTGAGGCAAGAGTTAATGGTTCTTGTGGTGTTTCAACAGTGGTGCGGTAATAAGTAGGGCTAATCGTAATTGGATGCTGGACACTGGGCTTCAGATTTGGCACCTCATAGTCTGCAGAAAATGACTCTTCATGGTTGTCTTCTTCAAATATGCTCATTTGTGTCTCTGATTTTTCGGAAGGGGGTAGATCCAGTTCAGTCAGGGAATGAGCAGTTGTGGGGGGCAGAGTAGCAGGGGATGTATTTAGGGTTACCGTTGAAGTCTGATGAATTGTGACTGTTTCAGTAGTGATTAAAGGCTTCCTTTGTCTTTGAGGTGTTTTTGTGTTGCCTCCTTTCTCTTGTCCCCCAAATGGAGTTGTGGAAATGGAAAGTTCTTCATCTATTGTAAAAAAAAAAATAAAAACACAAGAAAAACAAAACATGTTAATCATGAATCGTCAGTATTGCACTGTGGGCCATGCGGGTGTGACATACAAATCAGTGTCTTATAAGATCCTCCTAAAAAAAACAGCGTTCCATGCAGTCGACATTTGCTTTTGGTGTATTTATTTTCTTTCACATTTCGGAAAAAAACGAGCCCAGTTATGCAAAGTACAAACGTCCAGTGCAGAGGATGCTGATTCTCAGAAGGATAGACTGTCCTACGATGAAGTCATTATCATCATTAATAATTGTTTTAATTGATTATTTAGGTGACATTGTAAAATAGCGTTGATATTGTAGTAGGGCTGGGCGAAGTATCGATATACGCGATATATCGCGGGTTTGTCTCTGTGCGATATAGAAAATGACTATATCGTGATATTCGAGTATACGTTCTCACGCAGTTGCTTTTAGCTGCGGACATTACACTGCAGGCTCCTCTCGCTCTGTCTTGTCTCTCCTTCTCACAGACAGCGAGCGCACCTTCCTACATACGTCACATACTGTCAGGTCATACGTCACTTACGTATACGCCGTCGCGCAGCAGAGAGGTAGCAGCATGGCTAAAGTTAGCTGTGGTGCCAGTGGTAATACGAGAGAAAGAAGGTGCGAATCTGGTAACAAATGAAGGAAGAATTAATTCCCAAGAAAAACAGCAGGGGGTTCATCGTCTGGCGGTGGTTTAGCTTCAAGTGGGAATATTTCGAACAGACAACCGTAATTTGTCAAATGTGGGGAAAAAACATTTCTACAAAAAGTAGCGTGACTGCTAATATGTAGCATCATTTGAAAAGTCACCTGCTAGAGAATGAAGAGTGCTTACTCCGCATGTCAACATCTCCGTTCGGTGCCACACGCCCACAGCATCAAAATGCTGAGGCAAACATTTCCAGATCAACACCGTATGAAAAAAATAGTCAACGACAAAAGAGATAACGTCCGTAGGAACCTACCACATAGTGAAGGACGTACACATTTTGATTTCCTATTATGCAGCTCATTTTTATTTGACGCTTATTGTAATATATGTTGTGTGACATCATGCACAAAAGTGCACTTTATTTGTTTTAAACTATTGTAGTGGCGTTCAGTATAAAACGTGCACTTTAATTTAGTTTTGTTTTGATTTGTCATCTTAGAGACATTATGCACAAAAGTGCACTCATAGCTTGTTTTAAAATGACTGACAATTTTGCACTTTCTGTTTTGGAAATGACATGAATGTTTGTGCCACTGCTTAATAACTGTTTAATAAATACAGTGTTGGTCAATTGACTTAGTTGTGGTTTCCCTCTCTGCGTGAAAGTTTAAAATGAGCATATATTAATGCAGTATGAACAAGAATGTTTTAATGTAGACACATAGAATCATCATACTGCTGTGATTATATGTATCAAGTGTTCATTCAAGGCTAAGGCAAAATATCGAGATATATATCGTGTATCGCGATATGGCCTAAAAATATTGAGATATTAAAAAAAGGCCATATCGTCCAGCCTATATTGTAGACAGAAAAGCTCTATTTACTGTAAATCAGGGTTCTCCAAAACTTTCAAAAATAAGACTAGACAATAAAAAATTTTTTTTTAAAAAGGAACTAAATCAATATAATGTACTGTATTTTTCGGACTGTAGAGCCGCACCCAGTACATTTAATAAGAAAAACATATGTTTCCATATATTAGCGGCACCGGACAAATATTTTGTGGATGTTTATTTCCAGACGGTGTCTGTAACGCGGCTGTAAAACGGCTGATCAAACAAAACAGAGACATCGTCATGGACCCATTAGCTATGGAAGCTGGCTCTCCAATCAGCTAATAAGACTCATGAAGTCCATGTGACGTTTTGGTGAATTTACATACAAAAAATTGTCATTGTAAGTTAATAAAACTAACACAGACACATGTAAACGTGTTCGCATACTAGCTAATGCTAACGACACTAGACTAATTATGCTATGGCAGCACGTACGAATATGCAATAATTTAGTCCAAAAAAAAACTTACAAACGTTGCTTGGAGTAATGAATGAAGAATCCTTTTGAACAGAAACGTTATGGACAGTTTTACATCCAGTTCAAAACAGGAAGTGCATTTTCAACACGCAACACCCGCAGTGAGCGAACTCATCCAAAATATGGCACCATACAACACTAACACACATTATCAGTGTGTTTGCTTGCGTTTAATAAAAACTATTGAACACAAAACATTATGGCCATTCGCAAAAAAAGTCCAAACATTTTATACACTGCAGGGTTTCAAAGTGTAGGAAAAAGTGGCTTATAGTCCGGAATCTAAGGTAATATCTGATTTTGGAAATGTATATATTTAAAAAAAAAATAATATCCATATGTATAGAGCTTATGTAACGAAATTTCGTTCTTATCTGTACTGTAATGTTCAAATTTGAATGACAATAAAAAGGGAGTCTAAGTCTAAGTCTAGTTTATGTATTCTTATTTCTTATTTATTTGCATTGAAATCCAATTAGGGGATCATGCAATCACAGTGTTTGTTGCTCCAATGCTAATGCACCAAATCACCTGTGTGTTTGCTCGGAGTTTGTTGTTTTTTTAAAAGGAAAAAAAAGAAAAAGGAAGTACCCACTTTCTACAATTGCATTAAAGATGTTGACATTCCTGGTAAAAACACACTACAACAGTCGCCCACACACATCAAACCATAATATTATCATCGTCTCTCTCGAAAACCAAGTCCAGGTTCATACTGATGGTAAGTCAGTATTTATTTTGTAGTTTTTATTTGACGTAGGGCTTTTCTTTGGTTTATACATCGGTAAATGACAGTAGCATTAGATTGCTATACAGCACTAACTAAATTTACGAGCTCAATATGTTCCATTCACGAGCTCCTAACTCAAAACACACATATCTCAAACCAGAGCTTCCCACTGAAATGAATTAAACACGATGCCTGGCTGTTTTTTGGGGGGGTCCTTACCGGGAATTTGCTATGCCAGCTAGTGGTGTGGAGGCTCGTAACTTATATATATGCTCTCAACTTGAAAATAACAATGATAATGAGAGTGAGAGGGAGACCTAAAATACCCGTAAGTTAGTTAGTTGATGTACCACAATATTACAAAACCCAAAAGCAGTGAAGTTGTCACTCTGTGTAAATGGTAAATAAAAAGAGAATACAATGATTTGCAAATCCTTTTCAACTTATATTCAATTGAATAGACTGCAAAGACAATATATTTAACGTTCGAACTGGTAAACGTTGTTATTTTTTGCAAATATTAGCTCATTTGGAATTTGATGCCTGCAACATGTCTCAAAAAAGCTGGCATGAGTGGCAAAAAAGACTGAGAAAGTTGAGGAATGCTCCTCAAACACTTATTTGGAACATCCCACAGGTGAACAGGCTAATTGGGAACAGGTGGGTGCCATGATTGGGTATAAAAGCAGCTTCCATGAAATGCTCAGTCATTCACAAACAAGGATGGGGCGAGGGTCACCACTTTGTCAACAAATGCGTGAGCAAATTGTCGAACAGTTTAAGAATAACATTTCTCAAAGAGCTATTGCAAGGAATTTAGGGATTTCACCATCTACGGTCCGTAATATCATCAAAAGGTTCAGAGAATCTGGAGTAATCACTGCACGTAAGTGGCGAGGCTGAAAACCAATATTGAATGCCCGTGACCTTCGATCCCTCAGGCGATACTGCATAAAAAAGCGACATCAGTGTGTAACGGATATCACCACATGGGCTCAGGAACACTTCAGAAAACCACTGTCAGTAACTACAGTTTGTCGCTACATCTGTAAGTGCAAGTTAAAACTCTACTAAACAAAGCGAAAGCCATTCATCAACAACACCCAGAAACGCCGCCGGCTTCACTGGGCCCGGGCTCAACTAAGATGAACTGATGCAAAGTGGAAAAGTGTTCAGTGGTCTGACGAGTTCACATTTCTAATTATTTTTGGAAACTGTGGATGTCGTGTCCTCCATACCAAAGGGGAAAAGAACCATCTGGATTGTTCTAGGCGCGAAGTTGAAAAACCAGCATCTGTGATGGTATGGGGGTGTATTAGTGCCCAAAGCATGGGTAACTTACACATCTGTGAAGGCACCATTAATGCTGAAAAGTACATACAGGTTTTGGAGCAACATATGTAGCCATCCAAGCAGGCCCGGCCCTAACCAATCTGGCGCCCTAGGCAAGATTTTACGTGGCGCCCCCCCCAGATCGGCAGTGTGTATATACTCACAAGAAACCGAATAGCTTTGTCTTTGACCTTTTTTTTTACTTAAAGAAAGCAAATTAACAATCAGAATAGTTAACAAGATAAAAAAAAATATGGATAAATAAATGAATACAAAAAATAAAAAATGAATATATGAAATACAATATTTTTTACATACATAAACACAAAATAAAACGTGTCAACAAGTTGCATAAAATAAATAAAAAATACAATATAAATAAGGCACTGCACAAAACAAGATATCAAACCAGTATGACTTTAACAACTATATTACGAAAAAAGGGGATCCTACAGAGTTCTCTATTTGTGCTTTTTAATATTGCATTAACTAGAATGACTTACAAATTACTGTACACCAGGGAGTACTGTAATTACCTAACGTTACATTATTATTTTCCATAACAATTTAGCCCCCTCCACAATATTAACCCGACGTTAAAACAGAACTAGCTATTTATTGATTAGCAATTGCCGAATCATGTAACATTAGCTTATTGCTAAAAAGCCAGGTTACTATCACATTCTGTAACAGACAAATAATTTCATGTAGGCTAACGTTACCTACCTGCTACCTCTGTCTTTTTCTCGTTTCTCCTCTTCTTTTCTCTTTTTTCTTCCCTGGGCACCTGACAGTTTTGGCCGTTTTGACATCTTGTGTTGATTTTTTTATGTGGTGACGTCCAAAAAGAGTCATGATACGGGAAGGGAGGGGGCGCACCGTGCCGGGGGAGGGGGGGCGTAATGTTGTAACAAATAATATTTCTATTAAATAGGCTTTACCTTGCATTTTAATTAACGTGGGATTATTTTATGTATTTAGAAATAATAGTTGTTTTTTTGTTTGTTTTTTTCCTCCAACATTTGTGGCACTGGCGTGGCGCCCCCTGATGGACGGCGCCCTTAGCATTTGCCTATACGGCCTATGCCACGGGCCGGCCCTGCATCCAAGCAACGTTATCATGGACGCCCCTGCTTATTTCAGCAAGACAATGCCAAGCCACGTGTTACAACAGCGTGGCTTCGTAGTAAAAGAGTGTGTGTACTAGACTGGCCTGCCTGTAGTCCAGACCTGTCTCCCATTCAAAATGTGTGGTGCATTATGAAGCCTAACATACCACAACAGAGACCCCGGACTGTTGAACAACTTAAGCTGTACATCAAGCAAGAATGGGAAAGAATTCCACCTGAAAAGCTTCAAAAATTGGTCTCCTCAGTTCCCAAACGTTACAAGTGTTGTTAAAAGGAAAGGCCATGTAACACAGTGGTAAAATTGCCCCTGTGCCAACTTTTTTGCAATGTGTTGCTGCCATTAAATACTAAGTTAGTAATTATTTGAAAAAGAAAATTAAGTTTCTCAGTTCAAACATTAAATATGTTGTCTTTGCAGTCTATTCAATTGAATATAGGTTGAAAAGGATTTGCAAATCATTGTATTCTGTTTTTATTTACAAATCACACAATGTGCCAAATTCACTGGTTTTTGGATTTGGTAGATTAGTATAACATCTAAAACTCTATGGAGGTAAATCAGGGTCAAAAGCTATGTACTTGAAAAAAATTACTTTAAAAACTGAAAGTTCAAATTTTGATGTAGTGTATTCAAATAAAAAGAAGTAACCACAAAACACAAGCTGGCCTGTAGGTTCAGAAAGGTTTAGGACTGCTGTTGTAAGTGAAAACAAGTGAAAAACGTTCTTACCTGTGGAAAGATCCGGTGTGTATGGTACTGTAGTATTCTGCCCCGATGACTGGATGAGTTTATTGATAATGGACTGTATATCAGTTATTCTGTTGGGTTTAAGGATTCTTCTGTGACCATGGAATATTCTCCTCCGGCCCCCTCCTTTATGTTTCCTCTTTGGAATAATATGAATGTGCTGCTGGGAGATGATAGTGGACCCCGAAGGTGGGGATCTTATTGTTTGCGTCGTGTGGAAGGTAATTTGATTTTCCTGTCTCTTTGTGGCGGTGACGGCTGTGATGGTGGACTGGCTTTTTGGATCAGAATGGACAAAATACTCCATGGGGTCTCCGCCATCTCTCATCGGAGTCACATTGGGATCAATCGTAAATGACAATGGTATCTCACTGGATGTCTCCGGATCTGCAGGATGTTCTCCAGAGAACTGCAGCTGAGTTTCTTGTGAATAATCTATGCGAGTTTGAGGTTTGGAAGGTATTTCAAAAGAATCATTCTCAATAGTTCCATCACGGCTGAATATGCCTGTGTTGTCTGAAACCGGGTAATGTAGGGACGTGACTGTTTTACTTTTGTCTGGACTGTGTGTAAATCCAGACATTTGGATTGTCACAGAATCTGTTGCTAGTTTGTCCTTTTTGTAATTCTTTGTGGTCATGTCAGGCTGTCTGTTTCCCGTTCCAAATACTTGCCGGTTATTTGAATTTGGCAAAACCGTAGTAAGCAAAATGAGATTGTCATTGTGTACATCGCCAGAGCCAATTTCGTCATCATCTAAAAAATCAATCTTTGACTCTTTAATTAACTTTCTCCCTGTTCTTGTCTTATCCCTTTCTTCGTCTTGAGCAATTTTCATGAAATGTACAAATTCTGCCGGGTCCACTGTCCTCGTTGCTTTATCAAAGACCCGATTGCCAAATGTGCGTCTGTTGCTAACTGAAATCCTCCTGTGTCCCTTTCGACCTCCTGAACCTCCTTTTCCTCTAATTTTCTTTCTGGAATGTGGTCGATTTAAAGTTATGCCTACTGATTTCTCAGTAGCTCTGTCTGTGGGCGTGATACGGCTCTCAGTTAAAGTTGTGTCCATTTGACTTTCCATCTCAATTCCAGATCCATCGTCATCAAAACCTGTCACCACATTGGAGCTTTCCCTTGTTGTCACTTGAAATACCAAAATGTCAACTCCCAAATTATTAGAAACCAAACACCTATAAAATCCTTGGTCCCTCGGAGTGAGTCCCTCAATCAGCAGGGTGCCATTCTCGTACATCTTTCTGGTCCCATGCGACTTATCCAGTACTGAGTGGTCAGGGAATATCCATTGTATAGAAGCCTTAGGACTTCCTGTCGTGTTACAATCGAAAATAAGATCCTCCCCCAGTTTCTGTGATATCTGGACACCATTGACATCGGCCTCCTCTACATCAGGAGAGAGAACTGTCACTCTAAAAACTAGAATGTCTGCATCCAAGTAGTTTGTGGCAATGCAGCGATAGAGGCCCGTGTCTGAGACATCTGCACCCCGAAGAGTGAGCTTCGCTTCAGCTGTGATTAGAATCCTACTGTCCTCACTCACGTATGGGGCTCGAACCTTAATTCCATCTGGTAAAATCCACTCTAACAAAGGCTTGGGCTCTCCCCGGACTTCACAGTTAAGCTGTACCACACCACCTATATTTTAGATTTAAAGACAAAATACATTTACATTTAGGGGTTATGGTTTAGCTTTATAACAGTGCAACCTTGATCCCTTAACACCCACCTGTGATTACGGTGTGGTCAGTCTTGGTTTGGTTGTCTTTCTTTATCATCGTCCATGAGTAGCTGTCCTTCTTAGGGGTTGTGTTTTCCATACGTAAGTTGACCACAGACTGGTACTTGATGTGCAGGGTAGAAAATGTGGTGGAAGCACGGTCAAGCTGCAGGTTAATCTCACCTTGCATTAACCATGCAGGCAGGGCTTTGATTTCAGCGTCAATATTTGAGTGTGGCTCATCCTCAACCATCTTCTGACTATATCTGTACACCATTTCAGGACGCTTAGCCAACATCACTCCTCTCTCCAGTCTCATGGGAGTCTCGCTGTAGGCTGCTAGGACTTGCCACAAATATTGAATGTGTTCATCGTCAATGTTACAGACTAAATATGTTGTGATGCTTGTTGTAAGCATAGTGATATTACTATCCTCCTCCAAGGTAAGGGAAATGTTGTCAAAATGTGATGGCCTTTGGACAGTGCATAATAGGCTGGCATCACTGTGAAACTGATCCGTCAGGTTAATTTGTATGGACCCGAGTGGGGCTAAAAAGTCCCTTGGAGAAACCGGTGTAAAATACTCTGCGTCGAAGCTGATGTTTTTCTGCTTTAGATGAGAGTGGATCCACGGTTTAGTACAAGTAAAGGCCTCAGCAGGTAGAAGAGAGAGTTGTCTCTTGTGGTATCGGGAAGGATCATCACAAACAGGACACAGCTGGCCCCGAGGATTCCTTCTATCCCGCTTGCATTTTAGCACCCCTGGAAACATTTAAATCAAGTGTTAAAAACAACAATTTTACACATGGACATGTTGTGCGTAAATCTGGACAAAAATGATTGGTGAAATATGGACATAATAAGACAACATCATTCAAGTACAGAATTGTAATTATTAATGATTTGTTCTCACTGAAGCCATGTCGTGAATTCGAAGTAACATTTTTCCTCACTGCAGCGTTAAGGTTATACTTTTGACCATGGATATGTTCTTTAGTTTACTATGGATAATTAGATTCATGAGAAACCGCAGAACAAAACACATTTCAATACCTTTATAGATGTATAGATTCATACTTTTAATGATGTCGTTTTTTTCATTCGTACTGAGAAGAGATTCAAATGCAATGTTTCAGGATGAAGAAAAAAACACTTTCCACCACACGAAACATTGGAAATATAAATTATCTGTCACAATAATAAAATCCCTTAGTGTTCAGACGCAACACATTTAGGGTTACGCTATAATTCTTAATGGTTTCAAAATAAGCCACTATTAATATAAAAATGCAAATAAATTGTCATTAGATAAAAGTAACACAAAGGTGAGTCACTTTACAAATATGTTCCTCAAGCATCTACATTTTCTTACACAAGTGTAAAAAATTTACAAAAAAAAAATCTTGGTAGTACAACAGAAAAATAATAAATAATTTTAAGATAAATTTGATAACAAATGACATCATAGAATACTGATTTTTCTCTTTTTGTTCTTCTTTTCCTGACAATGTTCTTACGTATTGAACTGAAACTGAAAAAACAATCAAAGAGAAGCTAATGAATTAATTGGATGCTCGCTGACTTGAAGTCCTGTAACGAACGCTAAGGTCCTAAATGGCTTTTTGCATAAAGCCGTTTTTTTTTTTAGCCTAATTCCAACTTGGACATTAGAAGTTCCAGAGCAACATGAAATAAAGGTACTGCTTAAAGGCCTACTGAAACCCACTACTACCGACCACGCAGTCTGATAGTTTATATATCAATGATGAAATCTTAACATTGCAACACATGCCAATACGGCCGGGTTAACTTATAAAGTGCAATTTTAAATTTCCCGCTAAACTTCCGGTTGAAAACGTCTTTGGATGATGACGTATGCCCGTGAACGTAACCAGTGAAACAGAAGTATCGGTACCCCATTGAATACAATACAAAATAGCTCTGTTTTCATCTCATAATTCCACAGTATTCTGGACATCTGTGTTGGTGAATCTTTTGCAATTTGTTTAATGAACAATGGAGACTGCAAAGAAGAAAGTTGTCGGTGGGATCGGTGTATTAGCGGCTGGCTGCAGCAACACAACCAGGAGGACTTTGACTTGGATAGCAGACGCGCTATCCGACGCTAGCCGCCGACCGCATCGATGATCGGGTGAAGTCCTTCGTCGCGCCGTCGATCGCTGGAACGCAGGTGAGCACGGGTGTTGATGAGCAGATGAGGGCTGGCGTAGGTGGAGCGCTAATGTTTTTATCATAGCTCTGGCAAGGTCCCGTAGCTAAGTTAGCTTCAATGGCGTCGTTAGCAACAGCATTGCTAGGCTTCGACAGGCGGCACAGCATTAACCGTGTAGTTACAGGTTCAGTGTTTGGTTCGGTGTCTCCTGATAGTAGTATTGTTGATCTTCTGTCTATCCTTCCAGTCAGGGGTTTATTTCTTTTGTTTCTATCTGCATTTAAGCACGATGCTATCACGTTAGCTCCGTAGCTATAGGGCTTCACCGATGTATTGTCGTGGAGATAAAAGTCACTGTGAATGTCCATTTCACGTTCTCGACTCTCATTTTCAAGACGATATAGTATCCGAGGTGGTTTAAAATACAAATCCGTGATCCACAATAGAAAAAGGAGAAAGTGTGGAATCCAATGCCCTTTTACCTAAGTTACGGTCAGAGCGAAAAAAGATACGTCCTGCACTTCACTCTAGTCCTTCACTCTCACATTCCTCATCCACGAATCTTTCATCCTCGCTCAAATTAATGGGGTTATCGTCGCTTTCTCGGTCCGAATCGCTCTCGCTGCTGGTGTAAAAAATGGGGAAATGTGAGGAGCCCTTCAACCTGCAACGTCACGCTACTTCCGGTACAGGCAAGGCTTTTTTTTTATCAGCGTCCAAAAGTTGCGAACTTTATCGTCGATGTTCTCTACTAAATCCTTTCAGCAAAAATATGGCAATATCGCGAAATGATCAAGTATGACACATAGAATGGATCTGCTATCCCCGTTTAAACAAACAAAATTAATTTCAGTAGGCCTTTAAACTGCCATTCAACTCACCTGTGTGCTTCTGTGTCCACAGTGCAAACCAGGTTATTCGACAATCACACGCCCAGCTGTTGCCGTGGAGGAAGAGGTTCTCCAAGTGGCCGCAGCCTGAGAAGATCTCTTCAGGCAAGCTGGTGAGAAGGTTGTCAGACAGGTAGATGGTCTTAACCGAGGACACCTTGAAAACCTGGCTGTGTCTCAGGGTGATGAACGTGTCCGGGTGGAGCTGCTGCAGACGGTTGCCTTCCAGATTGACCAACTGCAGACGGGTGAGGCCGTAGAAAGCCTCGGGGCTTATGAACTCAATGTGGTTGTGGTCCATGTGGAGTCTCTGCAGACTTTCAAGGCCTTTGAATGTCTGTTTGTTGAGTTCCTTTACTTTATTATAGGACACCTTCAGGGCCTTGGAGAACAAACATAACAGATCATTTAGACTCAAAAGGTGAGTTATACTTAGTAATATGATTCACCTGTAGCGATCTTAGGTCCTGGAATGTTCTGTCTTCAATACTGTGGATAAGGTTGCTATGCAGCATTAGTATTTCTAATCTATCCAGTCCCGAAAAAGATTTCTCTCGTAAGACAACTATACTGTTGTATCTGCAACAAAGAAAATTCAGGAAGTTGTTCAGTGTTGAACTATTTTGGGAGCACCTGTGCAATGTTATATTTTGATCAGTACATGTACAAGACTAATATTGTTTTTGATTAAAAGCGATCCCAACAAAACACACAGAAGAGTGTGAAATAAGTATTTTTATTCGATGTAGAATACACTAAAATATATACTGCTTGTCCCTCTCTTGGTTCCAAGGGGGCTGGAGCCTATCCCAGCTGCATTCGGGCAGAAGGCAGGGTACACCCTTGACGATCGCCTCCTCATCGTAGGGAGACTAACATTTGTCTTGACTTCAATTCATTTAGAATGGTTTTCCACTCAGGAATATGCACGCACACACACATGTTTTCAATCGGCTAAATTTCCACAGCTATAGTACATCTGGATTATGTGAGGATACCACAATCAAAATATTGTTTAAAAGGATGATCCCAATGTCATCAGTCCTTTGTTCTTATTGTGGTGCCACTAAAACACATGTAATGGTGGCTTAGGGTCGCAACGACACACACATCTGAAAAGGGGCAAGCGTAAGAAAATGGAGCAGATTGTTGGGAGAAAAAGTTAAGAGAATAAACAGAGATACAGGCTGTAGAAATTAATTTAACTGCTTTGAATATCGTGACTGCTTTACTACGCCACCAGGGATTAACAGAAGAGTAAGTACATGTTGCTATTTTATTCTGTCAGTGGTGACTGATCAGGAAAGGGCTGGGAAAAAATAAAAGGGTTGGGCGATATATCGAGTTTGTAAGATACATCGATATATTTCCAAACAAGATATGAATTAAGAAAATATCGTAATATCGATATAATTAATTTCACGTTAAAATGACCAAACACCGCTTATTTGTTGTGTTCCTTGTTCTCCCCCTCTTCCCACTTGCTATTAAACCCCTCCCCTTCCTCTTTCCAAGACGTGCTTGCACGCATAAGAACATGATTGGTTGGTTGTTTACTATGATGAGTCACGATTGGTTGACATTAGGGCAAAACATTAGGGACAGGCCAATCAGAGGCAAGATAGGGCGGGTCATGGAACCAGGAAGGGAAATCCCAACAGACATCCCAAATGACGACGAGAGAGTCGTAGAAGAGGGTGATTTATATATATATTTTTTAAAATAGTGTAAGACGGCAGAGGGATTCTCTTCTTTAGATGTTTCTTTTAGCGAAGTAGACCACGACCAGGAAACCCACAATGCGTCTACTTGGCCACATTTGGACAAATGTATGCGTCTGGATAAAACATTCATTTGAGTTGTTTACCATTTAAGTCCAAATCAAAACTGTTTTCCAGTTGCCAAACCGGGCATATTTCGCACGAGAAATGCTGCCAAAAATGTACGCCGAAGTGAGGAATATCATAGCCGCACAATGAAGTCAAGTCACTTACTTGGCGCTGACCAGAACCGTACATGTGTGACAGTCCATTATATCGTCCACTGGGAATTAAAAAGTGCCTGCCTGCAAATTATTTTTTTTTAATCTGAGTTTGATACATTTTGTATTATTTGCACAGCTATGTTATTTTACGTAGAAAGAATATTTGTCTATTTTATTTATGTTATGTAATTCTGTGCTACTTAAATAGTTTCTTTTCTGTGCTGTTAATACTCATCTTGACTAACTGGCTTAATAAAAGTGTTTAAAGTACACTTGTCATTCACTTCAATTTCAGTGAATAATGCTCAAAAATATCTTTATATGTATACTTTCACCGGAAAATACACTATGTTGCCAAAAGTATTTGGCCACCCATCCAAATGATCAGAATCAGGTGTCCTAATCACTTGGCCCGGCCACAGGTGTATAAAATCCAGCACTTAGGCATGGAGACTGTTTCTACAAACAGTTTTGAAAGAATGGGCCTCTCTCAGGAGCTCAGTGATTTCCAGCGTGGAACTGTCATAGGATGCCACCCGTGCAACAAATCCAGTCGTGAAATTTCCTCGCTCCTAAATATTCCAAAGTCAACTGTCGGCAACTCAGCCATAAAGTGGTAGGCCACGTAAGCTGACAGAGAGGGGTCAGCGGAGGAATTATGGTGTGGGGTTGTTTTTCAGGAGTTGGGCTTAGCCCCTTAGTTCCAGTGAAAGGAACTTTGAATGCTCCAGGATACCAAACCATTTTGGACAATTCCATTCTCCCAACTTTGTGGAAACAGTTTGGAGCAAGCCCCTTCCTCTTCCAACATATGCACCACTGCACAAAGCAAGGTCCATAAAGACATGTATGACAGAGTCTGATGTGGATGAACTTGACTGGCCTGCACAGAGTCCTGACCTGAACCCGGTAGTACACCTTTGGGATGAATTAGAACGGAGACTGAGAGCCAGGCCTTATCCACCAACATCAGTGTGTGACCTCACCAATGCGGTTTTGGAAGAATGGTGGAAAAAAATCCTATAAACACACTCCGCAACCTTGTGGACAGCCTTCCCAGAAGAGTTGAAGCTGTAATAGCTGCAAAAGGTGGAGCGACATCATATTGAACCCTATGGGTTAGGAATGGGATGGCACTTCAAGTTCATATGTGAGTCAAAGCAGGTGGCCAAATACTTTTGGCAATATAGTGTATATCGAGATATATATCGAATATCGAGTTTAAGTAAAAATATATCTAGGTGTACTTTTTCGTCCTTAATCACACTGCCATTCATGAATTCAATTGACATTGTACACACTATTATCAATTGTACACACTATTATCAATTGTTACTTTTAACACAAGACAAAGTGTGTCACTTTTAGGCTAAATTTTGGGACAGTTCCCGTTTTTTGAACACTATAAAAAGGGTTATTGAATTTTGTGATCGACATTGACATTAGCATGTCAATAACATCAAATTTAATTGGCACCTATGTCAGTCGGTCTATAAGTTTGGACACCCTGTATACTGTATCCATGGCACACTTACTTTAGAGCACAGTAGAGAACAGTAGAGTAGAGTAGAAGAAGAAGAAGAAGAAGAAAGCCGGCTAATGAACAGGTATGTTTGGGCGTGTATACCTCATCCCTCTTCCTCAAAGGAGAAAATGATAAGGCAGGGGACAATTTGTAGAGAATGGAGTAAATTAAAAGGTAACCTTCTCGAGGAAAAGACATTGGGTTGGCGTGGCCCGGCTGGTAAGGCTGCCGTGCCAGCAACTTGAGTGTTCCAGGTTCGATTCCCGCTTCCGCTATGGGCAAGATACTTAACCCACCTGCTCCCAGTGCCACCCACACTGGTTTAAATGCAACTTGGATAATGGGTTTCACTATGTAAAATGCTTTGAGTGACTAGAGAAAAGCGCTACATAAATGTAGATCACTTCAATTCCCATTCAAATTCATTGTGTCGGAGGTTAACTTGTTGTAGTGACGTCGGCAAATCTGATTGAGGTAGAGATTGAGACATTGTTTGATTTATTTAACTGGTTCACTTACAGTCTTGATTATTGGAGCTATTCCTATCACAACAACTTGGTTGTAGACTGTATCGTTGTGGCTTGTGCAGCCCTTTGAGACACTTGTGATTTAGGGCTATATAAATAAACATTGATTGATTGAACAACTTGGTTTTATATTGTATCTTTGTCAACACAGTGATGGTAACATGACAGAATGATTATGTCAATAACACTACACAGGGTTCGTACGGGTGCTTAAAAACCTTGAAAATGATTGGATTTTAATGTTGTGTTTTCAAGGTTTGAAAAATGCTTGAATTTTGGGTGAAGTGCTTGTAATTGCTTGGAAATACTCATCATATTTCTCGGCAGTCTGACTCAATAGGCTAATTATAAAATGGAAAAAAATAAAATAAGTTTCCTTAAAAATGAAAGCTACACGCTTGATCTGTTGTCTTTGCACGAGCCCTTACATTATGTTGTTGGCATGCCAGATACGGCTCTGTGTCGCCCCAAAGAGGACAGTGGTGCATCGGTCCGTCACGCCGGGAGGTTGACGTTTTAATGAACATTGGATGGAAAATGACAAATACCAACTTTGGATAAAACGTGGACCAAATCCAGGTGTAGCCTGCTGCAAAGTATGCAAAAAGGAAATCCAGCTTTTCGTAATGGGAGAGTCGGCTCTCTCGAGTCATATGAAAGGTAAGCCACAGAGATTACCAGCTCTGCAAGTTAACTAACGTTAGCTAAAGTTTTGTTTTCTAACCTTTTAGTACATGCTACTCAGTGGCCTAGAGGTTAGAGTGTCCGCCCTGAGATCGGTAGGTTGTGAGTTCATACCAAAGACTATAAAAATGGGAGCCATTACCTCCCTGCTTGGCACTCAGCATCAAGGGTTGGAATTGGGGGGTTAAATCACCAAAAATTATTCCAGGGCGCAGCCACCGCTGCTGCTCACTGCTACCCTCGCCTCCCAGGGGGTGATCAAGGGTGATGGGTCCAAATGCAGAGAATAATTTTGCACCACCTAGTGTGTGTGTGACAATCATTGGTACTTTAACTTTAACTTTTAATGCCAGACCTAAACTGTGAGATCAGCGCTAGATTACATGTTAATTACGGACAGTTATTACGAGCTATGAAAGGAAAAAAGCGAGCGTTTGTCAATGATAAATTATAATGTTAAGGACTTCCCTCAACTAAAAATCGATTTGTTATCATAGCCACAGTTACAAGGCTAGATATGCTTAATGAAAGCTGACTGAGGTGTTGTGAAACTAACAAAATATTTTCCTTTAATTTATTATCCTAATGTGGAACAGTTTTGTTAATAAATGAGTGAAATTGACATTTTGAGGTTGCGTGGATTTATATCACATTATGCAGTTTAAGGTGTGAATCAATCAGAGCTGTTCGATGTCATTGAGTGCTGTAAGTAAGAAAAAGAACAAGAAATGTGAAAAACAACACAAATGGAGACACATTTGCAAACACCAATGACATTGAATAGTCACACTGTTCCATTTTCTACGCCCCGTTCAGTTAATAATAACTGCTGGTTCAATGTTCGGCTTAGGTTTGAGCAGATTTTCCGTATTTTTTTGCTGACCTCAAACAACAAGGCTATGGATTGATTCACACTGGTTTAAAGGTAAAAACTGGAAAATTGATCTTGAAAGTCCTTAAAAAGTGCTTGAATTTGGCCATGGAAAAGGTGTACGAACCCTGACTACAGTGTCCAGCAGTGAATGATTGAATACTATGTCCATTCATTAACATGTCAATGTGTCTGCTAAATGTTACAGGGG
Organism: Entelurus aequoreus; assembly: GCF_033978785.1. Classification (NCBI taxonomy): domain Eukaryota; kingdom Metazoa; phylum Chordata; class Actinopteri; order Syngnathiformes; family Syngnathidae; genus Entelurus; species Entelurus aequoreus. The sequence continues at coordinate 415,428 of NC_084740.1, forward strand.
AAAAAAAGTAGACGCTCACCCAAGATTAATTCTTTCCACGGCTGGCTTGATGTGGTCAGGTACCGCGTTTAGGTATCGGAAGGTGCAATGCACTTCGCTGGGTGCAGAGCACACACACGACGGGGGACAGTCACCCCTCGCCGGCAGGGCGGCGGCCAACGGGATCGACAACAACAACAGAGCCCCCCAGTGGAGCACACACCTCCGCAGGTACGACCCTCTGCAGGTGCTCATCGTGGATGTAAAACTCGTTTGGCCCTACAGGTCAATAAAAATTAAAAATGCACCTAAGGGAGAGCAAAGCAGTGAGCTCTTAAGGTGGAAACAAATTAATTGTACAAACATACATATATACATACTGTACAAACATACATATACACACATACTGTACATATACAAATACATATACATACATACACTCATGCATATAATCACGTTTCATCAATCATATATTAACGTTGTTGCCCTAGGGGAAACTGGGTAACACATGGCACACTGACAAAGCTTAACCTATAGTTACTATAACAATCTACAAGGTTAATATAGCTGGCTTTTCTTTCTTCCCCTCCATTTATCTGTTTGTATTTCAAGTTGTCATTACATATATGTATTTTTGCATTTGAACAACTGTATTGTTGATAATAGAGGTAAACTATTGTTATTATTCATTACCAATAGTGCTATTTCTATTGGTATTTGTATTGCTCCATTTGTAGTGTAATAATGCTCATTGTCATTTCTGTATTATTATTTATTTCACTAACTGCTTCTTTGTTATCACTTTTACCGTCATATTTGTACATATCCTATTTGCTGATGTTGCTCTATTGTTGTTGTTGTTATTGTTGTTATTGTTGTGTTTGCTGTTGTTTTCGTCTCTCTGTCTTATCCCCCTCTTGTCCCCACAATTTCACCCTCTGTCTTCCTTTTTTTCTCTTTCTATCCCCTCCTTCTCGGCCCGGCTGCACCAAATGATAATATAAATTACATTTAATAAAGTCAAATACAAATAAGGCAACAAGAGAAGTATCCTACACTTCTCTTTTGTAAAGTAAATTTGTACAGCCGATATGGGCATCTACATCAACTATATGATTTGCCTGAGACGTTGGACAGGACAAAAAAAAAAAAAATGTATACAAACAGATTTATAATTTTGTAATACAAATAAACAATTTTGTAGATTTTTTTTTTTTTAAATACATGTTCTGATCTGTTATATAACTCCCCCAACTAACAGTACATGTAATGATCTCTTTCATACGATTGCTATGTTGTGTGTATGTAAAAGTTTGTAAAATAATATATATTTTTAAGGCAAGAATAATCAAATGTAGTCCAATGTAGTTGCAATTCCACATGATGTGATATACATTCAATATTTATTTCCCTTCACCCTTATTTATGTACTTCTTTTAACAGTCATTCCAGCTGTATAGCTCAAGCTACCCTGCCATGGGAAAACAAATATAGGTAACACTTTAGTGTAAGGAACATATTCTAAGTAACAAAGACTTAATTTAGAGTTATCTGGACACTAGGGGAACATATAAGGGTTAGGGTTAGGGTTACTAATAAGCAATAATTCTGAGGTTATTGAGGGAAGACTCTTAGTTAATGGCTTACTGGTTGTATAATAAGGCCATGCAGTATAAGGCATTAATAAGTACTTAATAATGACTAATTAGTAGCCAATATGTTACTAATTTGCATGTTAATAAGCAACTAATTAATGGTGAATATGTTCCCCATACTAAAGTGTTACCTAATTTACAAATAATATATCTTTTTTTGTGTGTGGGGTGTATTTTTTTATTATTAATTTAATGTTTTTTTTCAAAACACATTTTTATTTTTTGTTGTGTTCACAAGTGTCTTTTAAAATATTAGTTCAAGTTTAAATAGTTTCCCCTATTTTGGAGAGGGTATATTTATTTCACTATGTGGCCTACATTACTTTTTCTAATAGGCAGTGAAGTTCGACGTAAAAGTCCGATTTGACTGTTCTTTTTACGTATTTTATTTGGAAAAAATGCATGTGGTTTAAGCGAATGCTTTTTTCCAATTCCTCATATTTAGAAAATACTGTCTTAGGGTATTTTTTGTGCTCTTCATTTGCATTTTCGGTAACACTTTAGTATGGGGAACATATTCACCATTAATTAGTTGCTTATTAAAGTAACAGAGACTTAATTTAGAGTTGTTTGGACACGAGGGTTAGGGTTACTAATAAGCAATAATTCTGAGGTTATTGAGGGAAGACTCTTAGTTAATGTTGTATAATAAGGCCATGCTGAATACGGCGTTAATAAGTACTTAATAATGACTAATTAAGAGCCAATATGTTACTAATTTGCATGTAAATAAGCAACTAATTCATGGTGAATATGTTCCCCATACTAAAGTTTTAACGACTTAATTTAGAGTTATTTGGACACTAAGGGAACATATAAGGGTTAGGGTTAGGGTTACTAATAAGCAATACTTCTGAGGTTATTGAGGGAAGACTCTTATTTAATGGCTTACTGGTTGTATAATAAGGCCATGCAGAATAATAAGGCATTAATAAGTACTTAATAATGACTAATTAAGAGCCAATATGTTACGAATTGTCATGTTAATAAGCAACTAATTAATGGTGAATATGTTCCCCATACTAAAGTGTTACCAAAATATGGATTTTCTTAATATACTACATAATGTTGTGGGGGGGAAAAAAAAGTTGATCTCTTACCATCCCCTCACAAGAAACCACGGCTTCAAACCACAGTTCAAACTAAAATCCCGTGGAAGAAAATGGTCCACACTCGATCCTAGTAAGCCTCCAGATAGAATCCCCAGATGAGTCCGCCGTGTGCGGATTGCATGTCTGAGGGGCCGCCTGAAGTAGAGAGCTCCTTTTGGTCTCCTCCGCCTCCCCCCCTCCTTACGCTGCAACCTGCACAAATGTGGTCCCCGGGTAGCCGTGAAGTATAAAGCCAGTTGAAAAACAGCACACATCTGTTGGAGAGTGCTGAAGCTTGCCTACATAGTGCAATGACCCATTTTCTGCCATGTTAATAGTAGCTGACACATGTGTGTCTATTTCGGAACTCATAGAAGGAATAAAAGCAGACATTCAAAATCAATCAACTTTTTTATGTGTAGGATTTTGTATTTTAGCATGGTTGTCTTTTATAATGCTAACAGAATGGACATGCCACCAACTTGCCTTCAAAACATGAAATAAATAGATGTGTCCAGTGTTGTCCCGATACCAATAATTTGGTACCGGAATTATTTTGTTACTTTTTGGTACTTTTCTAAATAAAGGGAACCACAAAAAATTGCATTATTGGCTTTATTTGAACAAAAAAAATCGTAGGGTACATTAAATATATGTTTCTTATTGCAAGTTTGTCCTTAAATCAAATAGTGAACATACAAGACTACTTGTTTTTAGTAGTAAGTAAACAAACAAAGACTCCTAATTAGTCTGCTGACATATGCAGTAACATATTGTGTCATTTATTTACCTATCATTTTGTCTACATTATAAAGGACAAGTGGTAGAAAATGAATTATTAACCCACTTGTTCATTTACTGTTAATATCTGCTTACTTTCTGTTTTAACATGTTCTATCTACACTTCTGTTAAAATGTAATAATCACTTATTCTTCTGTTGTTTGATACTTTACATTAGTTTTGGATGATACCACAAATTTGGGTATCAATCCGATACCAAGTAGTTACAGGATCATACATTGGTCATATTCAAAGTCCTCATGTGTCCAGGGATGTATTTACTGAGTTTATAAACATAATATACATTTTAAAAAGATGATGTTGTGATGCCAAAAAATATCGACGTAATCATAGTAGTATCAACTACATACGCGACTGTACTTGGTATCATTACAGTGGATGTCAGGTGTAGATCCACCAATGGCGTTTGTTTACATTTTGACGCCGGTGAGCTACGGTGTGTAGGGAAGCATGTTTACTTGTAAGAAACGTACTTTATTTGTCACCATGGAGACAAGGATTAGTGATTCAGGCTCTGCAGACTGGGGATGGACTTTAGCCGCTAGCTAGCTAGCCATGTCTTAAAGCACCTCTTCCTGAGGGTGTTTCAGTGTTATAACTTCACCTTTATCTTTACTTTTTAAGCCAAAATGTGTCCGTTCTCCCTTTTCTGTTTACACACTGTGTCTGCTTGTAAGTACTCCGTGTGTGTGCGCTGCCGAACATGCTCCTCTGCTTGTTAACCAGCAATGACACTATACCGTCTTTTCAGAGATGGTATAGTACCGAATATGATTCATTAGTATCGCGGTACTGTACTAATACCAGTATACCCTACAACCCTAGTTGTGTCAGATGAAAATCTTCTGGTATTGATTTCAGTTGCACATTAGCTCGGAAAGCATTGTGCTGTATGTCTTTGCTCCTTACTTTTTGCGTTTGGTGAGACAAAAAATACAGTTATATTCAGTCTAGAAATGTATACATACTGTAACAGGGTCCTAAACTTTGCTGACAGGACCTGATGAAGCTCTCAAAAGCGTAGTCAGGCTAAATTACTTCACGGCATTACATCGTTGCATGGTCGATATGTGGACAGATACTTGCTCTAAGAAATATATTTCTTAAAAAACAAACAGTGCAGTGAAACCTTGGTTTTAATACAATGTAGTAGGCTTGTACGGTATACCGGTATTAGTATAGTACCGCGATACTAATGAATCATGTTCGGTACTATACAGCATGTTCGACAGCGCACACACACAGAGTACTTACAAGCAGACACATTGTGTAGACAAAAAAGGGAGAACGGACGCCTTTTGGCTTAAAAAGTAAAGATAAAGGTGAAGCTATAACACTGAAACACCCTTAGGAAGAGGTGCTTTAAGACATGGCTAGCTAGCTAGCGGCTAACGTCCATCCGCAGAGATAGGGTGAGAAGCTCTGCCATCCAAGAGGAGCTCAAAGTAAAGCCGCTGCTCCTCCACATGGAGAGGAGCCACGTGAGGTGGTTCGGGCATCTGGTCAGGATGCCACCCGAACGCCTCCCTAGGGAGGTGTTTAGGGCGGTAGGAGGCCACGGGGAAGACCCAGGACACGTTGGGAAGACTATGTCTCCCGGCTGGCCTGGGAACGCCTCAGGATCCCCCGGGAGGAGCTGGACGAAGTGGCTGGGGAGAGGGAAGTCTGGGCTTCCCTGCTTAGGCTGCTGCCCCCGCGACCCGAACTCGGATAAGCGGAAGAAGATGGATGGATGGATAATATGATTTTAAATGTTCATTTATACATATTTTTTTTTAACATTTAAACGTATTCTGTATTGTTTTCTGCAGGTGAAACTATTATTTGTTCTCTATAAAAATGGTTTTGTGCTAATATTTTTGGATGTCTTAAACAGATTCATTGGATTTACGTTGTTTTTTACTTTTGTTACTTTATTAGTAGCCAAAGGTAAACTTGTTTTGCAGCCAGCAAGATCAGGGCGTCCATTAAAGTTAAAGTACCACTGCTACCCTCTGCAATTGACCCATCCCCTTGTTCCATTCCCTGGGAGGTGAGGGGAGCAGTGGGCAGCAGCGGTGGCCGCGCCCGGGAATCATTTTTGGTGATTTAACCCCCAATTCCAACCCGTGATGCTTAGTGCCAAGCAGGGAGGCGTTTGTATAGTCTTTGGTATGACTCGGCCGGGGTTTGAACTCACGACCTACCGATCTCAGGGCGGTCACTCTAACTAAGCCATTGAGCAGCAGCAATTACTTGACTTTACTTTACTTTACTTTACTTTACTTTACTTTACTTTACTTTACACCAGCATACAACATCACCAATAATTGGGCCGTGTGTCATAACCAGTGTTGGGTTAGTTACTGAAAACCAGTAACTAGATACAGTTATTAGTTACTTTATTTCAAAAGTAACTCAGTTACTAACTCAGTTACTTACACCAAAAAGTAATGTGTTACTGTGAAAACCGCTGTTGCTTAGCAGGTGAAGTGTGTCTCTCTTTACTAGTTTCGTCGAAGCATGTTGCTTTTGTAACTGTTTCAACAGATTTTAATTGCTGTTTTGGGCAGTAGATAGGATCTTTGATCCAAGACACAAGTTGCATTCAACTAAAATGTTATTTTCTTTGTGGTCGACAAAAGAAAAGTGTTGAGAATATCTCCATGTTAAGAAACTCTGCTTCGGGCTTCGCCATGATGTCTTGTTAGTAAACACAGACACACATACATAGACAGCGCGCGGTGCGCCTCTTTCTTGTCTCCTATTCCGCAGCGCTGCAATAAAACACACTCAGATCTTCTCAGTTTCTAGCCGATACTACATAAGAAATAACGTAAAATAACGCATTAACGCATCATGTAGTAACGGTAACTGAGTTACTGAATATAAAAAATAACGCGTTAGATTACTATTTACCGCCGAAAGTAACGGCGTTACAATATAACGCGTTAGTCCCAACACTGGTCATAACCCGATGTCCCGGGTCATGTCTTGGTTTGTGTTTTGGTTATTATTTGCAGTGTAGTGTTCTGTTTCGTCCTAAGAGCTTCTTCCTCTGCTTACTTTTCTCATTGCCAGGTGCACTGATTAGACACTCCTGTTTCTGTTTAGTGATTGGTGTCCTCACCTGTTGCTGCCCCTAATCACTACCCTTTATATTCTGTTGTTACCCAGCCTAAGTTGCTGGATCATTTTATGCTACACACGACAAGTTATGTTCCTGGTTCACATCTGTTTAGTTCAGTGTTTTTCAACCACTGTGCCGCGGCACACTAGTGTGCCGTGAGATACAGTCTGGTGTGCCGTGGGAGATTGTGTAGTTTCACCTTGCAAACCAGTAATTATAATCCACAAATAATGGGCCGTTGTTGAGTGTCGGTGCTGTCTAGAGCTCGGCAGAGTAACTATGTAATACTCTTCCATATCAGTAGGTGGCATCCGGTAGCTAAATGCTTTGTAGATGTCGGGAACACGTCGTGTGAGACGACGATGGTTTGTGGTGATCACAATATGCAGGTAAAAAGGTATCCAATGCGTAAACCAAAAATAAACAAAAGGTGAGTGCCCCTAAGAAAAGGCATTGAAACTTAAGGAAGTCTATGCAGAACGAAACTAAAACTGAACAGGCTACAAAGTAAACAAAAACAGAATGCTGGACGACAGCAAAGACTTACTGTGGCGCAAAGACTGCGTCCACAAAGTACATCCAAACATGACATGACAATCAACAATGTCCCCACAAAAAAAGATAGCAAAAACTTAAATGTTCTTGATTGCTAAAACATAGCAGGTGCGGGGAATAGCGCTCAAAGAAAGACATGAAACTGCTACAGGAAAATACCAACAAAACAGGAAAAGCCTCCACAATAGGATCTAAAACACTACACACAGGAAAACAGCAATAAACTCAAAATAAGTCAGGGGGGTGATGTGACAGGTGGTGACAGTACACCTACTTTGAGACAAAAGCTATATTGATGCCTGGTTAGTTATGGTTTGAAGTCATATCCAACAACTGCGACAGCGACTTTTTATTGTCTACTGAGTTTAATGTTTTAATGATTTCTGCTGGTGGTGTGCCACCGGATTTTTTCAAAGAAAAAAAATGTGCCTTGGCTCAAAAAAGGTTGAAAAACACTGGTTTAGTTTGCCCTCTATCTGCTACATTTGTTATTTTGCCGCTAAGGCTAAGCTTGCTGTCAGCGTCACACGCTCCTAGCGGCATGACAATTTTTTGTGCATGTTTGCCTCTTGTTACACCATGACTGCTTTTATTTAGCAAACTAGCAATTACTGAATCATTATTATATAAGTATATTGGGTAACACTTTAGTATGGGGAACATATTCTAAGTAACAAAGACTTAATTTAGAGTTATTTGGTTAGGGTTAGTGTTAGAATAATTATATATAAGTTATGACACAACTCTTATGCTTAAAGGCCAATGCTCTAGTTATTATCTATTGTGCACAAGCTGTACTTGTCTTTTTGTGCAAAGGCACACAACTTGTTATCTTCCACTGCAAGTTAGGAGTCGCCTCGTCGCAGATGTTTCTGTCTTTCAGCCTGCTAACAGCCAAGGATGGACCTCAAGCACCTCAACGAAGATAAGGCAACAGCAAGCAGACAGAGCAGAGACAGGGCGCAATCACATTTCCGTTCTGAATAATCACGTATTGTGCCTACTGAGCTTCTTGCATAATGTGTGACCCCTCCCTTTAGAAGCAGCCTCAGCGATGTAAGTAGGGAACTCCTGAATAAAATGGGGGGCACGTGGGCTGTTCCTCAGAGCGGAGGGTGAGACTGTAACTGAGTGTGCAGCTCCATGCGTTCTCCTCATGAGCAAAATTGAACTCTGTCTCTGCCTGATTCCTTGCTTCTTGTTCTGTTTAAAAGATAGTTCAGTGCTTAAACCTTACAGTTAGGGTTAGGGTTAGAGGGTTAGGGTTAGGGTTCTTGTATAATAAGGCCATGCAGAATAAGGCATTAATAAGTACTTAATAATGACTAATTAAGAGCCAATATGTTACTAATTGTCATGTTAATAAGCAACTAATTAATGGTGAATATGTTGTTATATGTACTCTGACACACTTTGTGGATAAAATAAACAGGGGAGACAACACACAACCGTGTGGTGACGTGGTAGAACTACCTTTCCTGACAGACAAGGCATCATTGACCCTGACTTTCTGGGTTCTGTTTGTTCAAAAAAATGAAGGATCCAGCATATCAAATTGTTAGTCAAGTTAAAGTGCTCAGTCAACCTTCTAATCAGGATATTAGGCTGAATTGTGGTAAAACACTGAAGAAAAGTCTTAGTCTGGCATGGTTCCATTTTTGTCCAAATGTTTTAAAAGCATATCTATAAGAGTTATAGTGGTATCCTCAAAACCTCTATGGGGTCTATGTATGCACATTGCAGAGGATCTTATTTCATTTGAGTTTGCTTTAATATCCCAGCCATGACCATCTTTTCTAAAATGTTCATAACAATCGATGTCAAAGCCACAGGTCTAAAATCGTTTAACTTTGTGTGTGTGTGTGTGTTGTGTTGCACATGTTTTCTATTTGTGTCTTGTGACGTCAGCATTTTTGAGTCAGTTTGTTGTAAACTCTATCCTTGAAACAAAATCCACCAGCAACAACCATGCGTATTTGGCTCCCCACAAAAAATTCCTTGACATATCTAATATAAATATTGTTGCTATTTTACCACCAGACCTTGTTAGTGTCAACAAACGACTGCAACTTTGAACAGACACGCACATTATTACATGGGGAATACAACAGCTTGTTATATTCACTTACACGGACCGGAGGCTCTTTTCTTTGCAACAAAAGGACATACGAGACCTATTTAAGCACAGGTTGAACTCTGAACTACATTGCGACTGTAATATTCATAGCCAATGAATACCCTATGTTGGATGAGTGGCATTTTATTCAGGCATCTGTTTAGGCAACTACATACTCAAGGTGGCCCGGTAGGGGTCCTGGCTTGGAATGAGGAAGTCAGTAGACAACACAGCTAACGGTAGAGAAGTTGGATGTAGATGACCTGTTGGAATAAAAACACAACTCAAAGCCTGAAGAAATCGTCCTGCAGTCTATTCCATACATGGGAATATTACATGGTGTCAGAATAGAGGAGCAGAACCGACACTAACATGGAACCGACAGGAGTGCCGTCGCCCCGCATGGATTGGGACTCTCTCGATTTACCGGGAGAATGGAGAAAGTTCAAGCAGCATGTTGGACTGATGTTTTCCGGCCCGCTACAAAGCAAAGGTGAAGCGGAAAGATGCAGCTATTTACTCCTGTGAGTAGGAGAGAAAGGGCGAGACATTTTTAATACGTGGGTCCTGACTGCGGAGGAAGTAAATGTACTGACAGGGTACTACGACCGTTTTGAAATATATGTAACACCCAAAAATAACACAATATTTGCTAGATATAGGTTCCAGGAAAGAGTGCAGGGACCTAGTGAATCATTTGAGCAATTCGTGACCGGATTGAAGCTGCTAGCAAAGGATTGTGATTATGCGAACAGGGATGAGATGGTCAGAGACCGCGTTGTGTTTGGGATACATTCAGCTAAAGTGAGAGAAAAGCTCTTAAACGTTGGATCCGAGTTAACGCTAGACAAAGCCATAGATATAGCTAGATCACACGAGTTAACCCAGACGCAGACTAAAGCTCTCAGCGGAGTCACCAGTAGCCCGCGTGAACAGCAGCTAGTACATGCGGTACACTGGCGCGCATCAAACGGTGCCGCAGAGAAAACGGAAAACATGCGAGTAAGTGATGGAGGCGCAAAACGGACAAGGAACTGTAGCTACTGTGGTAATAAATGGCACAGGAACTTAGACGACTGCCCAGCTAAAGGAAGACAGTGTGCTAAATGCTCAAAACTAAGTCATTTTAGTGCCGTTTGTAAATCTAGCCAGTACACCAGGAAGACAGTGCATGAAGTAAGCCAAAGCCCTGAGTCAGACAATGAATTCTTTGTAGATGCAGTGCAGAGAGAGCGTGTTGCAGAAGTAGAGCAGGCTTTTGCATGTATTGAAATGGGCAAGCAGGGAACAGAGCTGAGGTTTAAGCTAGATACTGGGGCCCAGGTTAACATAATTCCTCTGAGAGAGTATCACAGCCTTAAACAGGAGTCTAAGCTTCAACCCACCACACGCAGACTGACAGGCTACGGGGGAGAACAGCTAAAAGTAAAAGGCACATGCACAATAAATTGCAAATATAAAGCATGCTGCATGATGTTGGACTTTTACATGGTAGAAACGCAAGCGCCCCCTGTGCTAGGTCTACAAGCATGCCTGGACATGGATCTCATCAAGTTAGTGCTCTCAGTCACTGCGCCGCCGCCGCTTGAGAAAAAGACAGTCATGGAGGAGTTTAGTGACGTGTTCAAAGGGATCGGATTATTTCCCGGGGAATGCAAAATCCACCTGGACCCGAACGCAATACCCGTGGCGGCCCCTCCAAGAAAACTTCCACACAAGCTACGCTGTCAACCAAAGGTAGAGCTACGAGAGATGGAAAACACACACATCATCGCCAAGATAACTGAACCAACAGAGTGGGTAAATCGGCTAGTGGTCGTCGAAAAACCACGGACAGGCAAGCTCAGAGTATGCCTGGACCCTAGAGACTTGAACAAGGCCATTATGCGCCCGCACTACCCACTACCAACACTGGAGGACATCACGTCTGAGCTAGCCAGCGCGCGCTACTTCAGCGTAATGGACGCCCGCTCAGGATATTGGGCCATCAAACTGTCAGAGGAATCGTCCAAACTCACAACGTTCTGCACGCCGTTCGGGCGTTACCGATTCCTGCGGTTACCATTTGGACTCATCTCAGCACAGGATGAATTTCAGCGGAAAATAGACGAAACCTGTGAGGGCCTTGATGGCGTACTCGCAATCGTTGACGACATCCTCATTTACGGAGCGACCAGGGAGGAGTATGACAGAAGGCTCTGTACTATGCTGCAGAGGTCACGGGAGAGAGGAGTCCGGCTCAACCTGGAAAAGAGCACCGTCGGAGCCACTGAAGTAAGTTACTTCGGGCATCGGCTCTCAGCAGACGGTCTCAAGCCAGATCCAGAAAAAGTATCCACCATCAAGAACATGGAGCCGCCAAAGAACCGGGCATAGCTAGAGACTGTGCTAGGCATGGCCAACTACCTGACCAAGTTTGCCCCCTGCCTCTCCGAGGTGAACGCGCCCATGCGACAGCTGCTGAAGCAATCCAGCGAGTTCCTGTGGGACAAACAACAGGACGCAGCGTTCCAGAAGATGAAAGACGTGCTCACCATAGAACCGGGCCCAGTCTTGGCCTATTTCGATCCGGAGAAACCTCTCAGTCTACATGTGGATGCTTCGAAGTACGGGCTCGGAGCCGTGCTGCTCCAAGAGGGCAGACCCATCAGCTATGCGTCCAAATCCCTTACAGACAGTGAGATCAACTATGCGCAAATAGAGAAAGAAATGTACGCAATACTCTTCGGCTTCAAACGTTTCCACCAATACGCCTACGGATGCCACGTCCTGGTGGAATCGGATCACAAGCCACTCGAGTCGATTTTGGAGAAACCCCTTGCTGCAGCCCCTCCGAGGCTACAACGTATGATACTCCAGCTCCAAAAGTATAGCTTCACAATCGAACACCGTCCTGGGAAGGACATCCCGGTCGCTGACACACTCTCCAGAAAATCCATAATCTCCCACGGCAACGACAACCTTAGTGAAGGAATGGACTGGCAGGTGCACATCGTGTACCATAGCTTGCCGGTGAGTGACCCTAAACTGAAAGAGATTGCAGCAGCTACAGAGAATGACACACAGTTCAGGCAGCTGAGCCAGGTGATACTGGACGGATGGCCGGAGAAAAGAAAACAATGTCCCCAGAGTGTGTCTGCGTTCTGGAACCACCGGGACGAGCTGTCAAAAACGAATGGAATTATTTTCAAGGGAGAGAAGATCGTCATTCCAGCCAGCCTCAGAGAGGAGATGCTGTCAAAAATCCATGCTGGACATATGGGAATGGAGAAATGCAAACATAGAGCCAGGGACATCATGTTCTGGCCAGGGATGAGCAAAGACATAGAGGTCATTGTGGAGCAATGCTCTGTCTGCCAAGAACGACGCCCAGCAAATGCCAAAGAACCCATGATACCACACCGGATCCCGGACCGGCCCTGGCAAGTAGTTGGAACGGATCTCTTAATGTGGAACAATCAGGACTACCTGGTAACTGTCGACTATTACAGTCGTTTCTTTGAACTAGACAAACTCACCAGCACCACATCAACCGCAGTCATTCACAAGCTCAAGGCAAGTTTCGCCAGACACGGCATCCCAGAGACCTTGGTCTCAGATAACGTCCCCCAGTATGCGTCCAAGGAGTTTGAGTCCTTCACAAAGTCATGGGAGTTCAGGCACGTCACATCGAGCCCATTTTTCCCACAGAGTAATGGCCTCTCAGAGAAATCAGTACAGACCACCAAAGCTCTCATGGACAAGGCCAAAACTGATGGAAGAGACCCATATATTAGTCTTTTAGAATATCGAAACACACCACTCGACAATTTCAAATCACCAGCACAGTTGCTGATGAGCCGCAGGCTACGCTCCATCCTGCCAATCACCGACCAGCAGTTGCAACCAGAGATCGTCAGTCACCAAGAGGCACATGCGACGCGAGTAAAGAGACAACAACATCAAAAGAGATACTTCGACAGGTCAAGCCGGACACTACCACCACTACACAGTGGAGAGCCCATCAGACTCCAGGAACAGGGGCACTGGAAGCCAGCAGTGGTCGTGCAGCCTGCTAACACCGAACGATCATACATCATCCGCACTCCAGAAGGGACAGGTGTATCGCCGTAACCAGAGACACCTCCGAAGCACCAAGGTACACCACTCTCACCCACCTGAACCGACCTCATACTCACCTGACGACAACACACCGGAAGAAAACCACGCACCTATCACACACACAAGCGAAGAAATGGACTTGCCTGCTTCGCACGCACCAGAACTGTCATCTGATTCAGAAGCAGAGGCTTCATACCGCACCAGGTCAAGCAGAGAGGTAAAGCCTCGAGCCATTTTGGACCTGTGAATTGTAAAGGGTGTACGCCGAACGCTGCCCTGAAAGAAAAAAAAACGAAAAAAAAAAAACGAATGTAACCTTATATGTGTAAGCTGAAACCATCATATTTATCGGTGATTCTGATTATTTGTTGGGAATTTACAGTCAAGACTTTTCACAAATGTGTTCATAAAATATCTTCTATTACAGTGCAATGCATACTGCATATGGGTTCACTACCGCGCTAAAATGTTGAATGATGCATTCTGGTATTGAGACACGTTAGACCGATACTTGTGTAAGTTCTTCACTACGTTCCAGTCCGTTTATAATACTGTTTTGCACTAACCAGGTACCTCACACAGAATCTGTCTATTGTGCCATGTTTATTCATTTAATATTTGTTCCCAGTTTACTTACCTGATATGATGCTATTTTATGCATACATGATACAGGCAGCACTTTACTATTTTGTTTTGTTTGTTTCCATAAAAAGGGGGATGTAATATTCATAGCCAATGAATACCCTATGTTGGATGAGTGGCATTTTATTCAGGCATCTGTTTAGGCAACTACATACTCAAGGTGGCCCGGTAGGGGTCCTGGCTTGGAATGAGGAAGTCAGTAGACAACACAGCTAACGGTAGAGAAGTTGGATGTAGATGACCTGTTGGAATAAAAACCCAACTCAAAGCCTGAAGAAATCGTCCTGCAGTTTATTCCATACATGGGAATATTACAGCGACCACAGAGGAATAAGCAAGCAGATCAGATAACGTTCTCATAAATGTGTTGATGGATTATTCATCGGTTTGGAATGAAGGATAATAGGTGTCCCTTTCATCTGTTGCTTTAAATGACTGGGACGATTAAAGTGGTTAATTGTTGGGTCTTCTATCTTGTTTACTCCAACATCTGGACTAGAAATGATGTTCGAAAACCGGTTCTCCCGATTGTTCGATAAGAATAGAACCGATTCCATGGATTCAAATCCCTTTTTGAGAAACGGTAAACGAGAAATAGTAAAGAAAAATATTTGGTTCTTTATTCGAATCCCTGGGAACGAATCCCAGTGTCACAGGAAATGCCCTGTGGCACGTCACAGGATATGACGTAGCTCAGTCATTCGGCGGCAGATACAGAAGCAGCAAAAACAATGGACGGGAAAAAACGCTCCAAGGCATGGCTTCACTTTACTAAGAAATACGACGAGGAAACGGCTATCTGCAATTATTGCCAGTCTTCGCTTTCCTGTAAGGCAGGGGTGTCCAAACTTTTTCCACTGAGGGCTGCACACTGAAAAATCAAAGCAACCGGGGGCCATTTTGATATTTTTTTATTTTAAAAACCAATACAATATATGTATACAAAATATACATTTAGGCCTCCACTCAGGCTTGATCCCGGGGACCCCAAAGGGTTTTGTTAAAAAAAATATAAAAAATGTGTCATTATTCAGTATTATTATTTTTATTATTATTCAAGTTTTAAATCCATAGATCGTAAAAAAATGACTTGCGGGCCGCAAATGGCCCCCGGGCCGCACTTTGGACATCCCTGCTGTAAGGGGAGCAGTACAACAAACATGTTGAAACATTTTCAGGCCGTACATAACCTGAAGGTTAGAGAAACGTGTTGTCTTCGACACTTTGCTAGCCTCTTCCTCTGCTTCAACCTGCAGTCTCAGTGATAGTGCCGGTGAGTAACTAACGTTAACTGTTGCCGGTTAATTTCCATATCTGCTCACTTGTAGCCTTTAGGCTAAAATAACGTTACCTCTTATGTCAACCTGGACTGCAGTAATGTTAGCTAGAGGAGAGTAAGTATTGTGTTTTTTTCCACATACAACAACCTATCTGGATTCGAAAGGAGAATCGATAAGGAATCAGTTCTAAGAGGATTCGATAATGGCATCGAAATCGATAATTTCTTAACAAACATCATCCCTAATCTGGACACCACATTATTCGGACATTTGTCTCTTCCCATTGTCTTCTGGTGTTACATGTTGGGTCAAAGACAGTTACTTTTAGGTACTTGTTCAAGGTTAAAGGGCTTCTTCTCCTCGCTACATTGCTCACCTGGTTATGCAAACACTCTCTTTCCTCTTGTTGTATCCCTTTATGTGTGAGCATGATTTCATTCAATTATGCAACATTGGGGGTTTATCCCCCTCTAGCTAGAGTCAATTTAATCTGCCAACTGAGCTGATGTTCATCCTTGCCAGACCTAATAATGTGCTGGCCTAAGCCATGATTATAAATGAAAAAGTTAGTTCTAAAGATAGCAAAACGGTGCTTCGGGAGCTGAGGAAAGTGGATGAATAGGGAATGGCGGAGATTTGTGATATTTTGTGTGTCTGTGTGTGTTGGATGGGTAAATACTGTGAGATTTGGAGTAGATGATGAGGCTTGTTTGTGATTCACTGTTGATTCTGGTTCATCGTCTTTAGCCATAGAATCTGGATTGTAAATTGGAGGGATGGCAGCTGTGTTTTTCTTACAGTTTTCTCCATTTACTTACACACAATTTTACTAACTGTGTGTCTTTTTTCAAAAGGATTTACACACTTTTCCGGACAACACATTCAATTTTCTTAATTCCTAGATTATCTGCAAAATGACACACTTCGGTAAAACCTATGCCCATTCTTCAAAATAAAGCAAGCATTTGTAAAAATGCAGTTTTATTGTCATCTCACTCACACAGACGACAAATGATAAGACACTATTGGAGTGAGTTACCCAGAACAGTGATAAATACAAAACCCCTTTGTAAAATCCCCTATTTTACCTTGTGAACTTCTCAAACATTTTCACATGTTTGGGGCATTTTGCCCAACCCTTTTAGCATATGTGATGAATGATTACTGTAACTTGACAAAATATATTGGCAAATCCATAGCAATCGTCATTGTTTACTTTGAAGTGGGCCTACATATTGTAAAAGTAGTCAGTGACGCTCCGTTTGTGTAGTTTTTAGCCTCAACCCGAGTAAACAGAATGCTAATGCTAACAAGCTAACATTGAAGCCGATGGGTTTGTGTTGTCGGCGTGAGATAAACACTGACATTTATTAATTATGTATTGTTATTTACAGATAAACACTGACCTTTATTAATTATATTATAGTATATTAAATATTATATTAGTTATAATATGCTCAGTGGCCTTGTGGTTAGAGTGACCGCCCTGAGATCGGTAGGTCGTGAGTTCAAACCCCGGCTGAGTCATACCAAAGACTATAAAAATGGGACCCATTACCTCCCTGCTTGGCACTCAGCATCAAGGGTTGGAATTGGGGGTTAAATCACCAAAAATGATTCCCGGGCGTGGCGACTGCTGCTGCTCACTGCTCCCCATCAAGGGGATGGGTCAAATGCAGAGAGTAATTTCACCACACCTACTATGTGTGTGACTATCAGTGGTACTTTAACTTTATATTGTTATTTACAGATAAACACTGACATTTGTTATTTATATATTGCTATTTACAGCTGAAATGGACCAAAAGGAACTGCCTGACCCTCATGAATTCATCATTTACCGAGAGGACGACTTTCTGACTGTTGGACATTGCGGACAAAAGCCTGACTTTTTATGAACGATTCGGTACACTTTATTTTATAAATCATATCGTTTTGTATATGATTGCATTGTATTTCAATTACTTACTTTTTAGTAAAATAACTGTGACCTAATAATGTCTGTTGCTTAGTGGCCTAGTGGTTAGAGTGTCTGCCCTATGACTGGGGGGTTGTGAGGTCATACCAAAGACTGTAACAATGGGACCCATTACCTCCCTGCTTGGCACTCAGCATCAAGGGTTGGAATTGGGGGTTAAATCACCAAAAAGTATTCCCGGGCGGGGCCACCGCTGCTGTCCACTGCTCCCCTCACCTCCCAGGGGGTGGAACAAGATGATGGGTCAAATGCAGAGGTTAATTACACCACACCCAGTGTGTGTGTGACAATCATTGGTACTTTAACTTTATTTACATGATATCAGTATAAAAATATAGTAAACCATTGATTGTATAAACTACCCAGAACTATGAAATGCGGTGGAAACACAAACCACACACTTCTCCAGGAACCTATAGATCCAGGAAGCAGAGGTTCCAGAAACTAAACGTTCCTGAACTTTTGTTGAAAAAGGGCCTAAAGGATGCCTTGTGTGTTCGCTCCAAACATCAGCTTGCTGCAGCTAAATGAGGACCTCTGCTGGCCCCCGGCTGTCATTACAACACAGGTGCACGGTCTTGCATGGGCGTGCCTTTCCTTACAGGAGCAGCTTCCTGTCTTAAGATCATGTGCCCTTTGCTTGTCCAGGTTGGCCCAACCCATCTGCAGAGTCCTGCCCCCTTTCTTTCTGCAGACTTGAAGAAGTCCAGTGCATCCAGCAGCAGCAGCAGCAGCCGACCAAGAGAGGAGGTAAACTCTTTTTTTGTTGTTACTTAAAGAGTCTATTACAGTCTGTGCATCATACTTTTCCATTATTTTGAAATTATTCTAAATGAAGTGCAATAGCACAACACAACAATTGAACTTTTTGTCCACAGCCTGATCTCATCAGGTTGTGTCCCTAATGAAGTGTGCAAAGCTTTACTTTGTTTTACCTCTCTTTTTCAGAATATTTGACCTTGTCTTGCCATCTGGAAGTCATTATGTAGAGCAGTGTTTTTCAACTAGTGTGCCGTGGGATACAGTCCGGTGTGCCGTGGGAGATTATCTAATTTCACCTATTTAGGTTAAAAATATTTTTTGCAAACCAGTAATTATAGTTTGCAAATTATGTGTTGTTGTTGAGTGTCTGTGCTGTCTAGAGCTCAGCAGAGTAACCGTGTAATACTCTTCCATATCAGTAGGTGGCAGCCGGTAGCTAATTGCGTTGTAGATGTCGGAAACAGCGGGAGGCAGCGTGTAGGTAAAAAAGGTGTCTAAAGCTTAAACCGAAAATAAACAAAAGGTGAGTGCCCCTAAGAAAAGGCATTGAAGCTTAGGGAAGGCTATGCAAAACAAAACTAAAACTGAACTGGCTACAAAGTAAACAAAAACAAAATGCTGGATGACAGCAAAGACTTACTGTGGAGCAAAGACAATGTACAGCCGAGCATGACATGACAATCAAAAACGTCCCCACAAAGAAGAATAAAAACAACTGAAATATTCTTGATCGCTAAAACAAAGTAGATGCGGGAAATATCGCTCAAAGGAAGACATGAAACTGCTACAGGAAAATACCAAAAAAAGAGAAAAAGCCACCAAAATAGGAGCGCAAGACAAGAACTAAAACACTACACACAGGAAAACAGCAAAAAACCTGTGTGATGTGGCAGGTCGTGACAGTACACCTGCTTTGAGACAAGAGCTATACTGATGCATGGTTGGTTATGGTTTAAAGTCATATCCGACAATTGCGACAAAGACTTTTTACTGTCAACTGAGTTTCGTTTTTTAATGATTTCTGCTCAAAAAAGGTTGAAAAACACTGATATAGGGCAGTGATTCTCACACTTGTGGTGGTGGTGGTACATGGGCTCCATCTAGTGGTATGGCAAAGAATCACCTAGTTAAATATTCAAACACAGTGTTACTGTTCAAACTGTGTGGCCAAAAATATGAAATATACTTGTTAAATAAAACCTCTGTTTTTAATGAATACTTAGGCTGCTGTATATTAAATGGCTGCCTATTATGGTGGTACTTGGAGAGCCAATTGTTTTCTGAGGTGGTACTTGGTGGAAAATGTTTGAGGACCACTCATGTTTCCTTGGCAGACAAAGACAACTCAGCGTAATATTCACTCCTGTAAATGTTCTTGCAAGTCAGTGTCAATATTTGAAGCCGTTTTAAGTCTGCCAGCAGGGTTGTTGTTTTTTTTTGCAGCCAAATTACAATAAATGGATTTGAAGAAGTTCATTTTTATGCCAATGAACAGTAAAGCACAAATTAATTATTATTTCACAAGCAATTATATGTTCCACATTTATTAATGATAGCGGGGTTTGAAGCAAAGGTGTTGTTGTGGGACACATTAGACATTTTAGCTGTATTCTTATTTCCGTCTGCAACTTTTTAAACTGCTGGTGTTGTAATTGAACAGGAAAGAAGGCAGATGCTATTTTTGTGGACTTTACCATCATCAAGTTAGTGAAGTATGGTGTTATTGTCTGTCCTCTAATTGGACACATGTTGTGTTTTGTAACCCTTTTTTTTTGTTTGCTGCAGAGTTGAAAGAACAATCTGTAAAGGTGTGTTTCTTGTCTTCCAAACGCGGCTCCTTTTTGCATGTATTTTAACAAAAAGGCTCAATTTTAAATGTGCCCTCCCCTAAATAATTGACCTGTGTGACATTGGACCCCCCTACTTTGTCAAAATTTCCCCAGACTTGTCCCAATTGTTTATGCTGCAAATGTTTTTATTTTTTGCCTTTAAATTTTTTAAGTTATTTTAAATACTTTTTCTGACTAGTGATGTCATCCAGCCCCCACCATGCCAAACGTATCCTATAAACAAGGGTTCGGAAACGCAAAATGTTGAAAGAGCCATATTGGACAAAAAAAAAAAAAAAAAAAACATCTGTATGGAGCCGCAACAAATTAAAAGTGTTAATAAGTGTTATAATGAAGGCAACACATGATGTAAGTGTCTATTTTAGCTATATAAGCCTACTATCAAAGTGACTTTAAAAGCCTTATATAAGTGTTATAATGAAGGCAACACATGATGTAAGTGTCTATATTAGTTATATTAGCCTACTATCAAAATGACTTTAAAAGCCTTATATAAGTGTTATAATGAAGGCAACACATGATGTAAGTGTCTATATTAACTATATTAGCCTACTATCAAAATGACTTTAAAAGCCTATATAAGTTTTATAATGAAGGCAACACATAATGTAAGTGTCTATATTAGCTATAATAGCCTACTATCAAAATGACTTTAAAAGCCTTATATAAGTGTTATAATGAAGACAACACATGATGTGTATATATTAGTTATATTAGCCTACTATCAAAATGACTTTAAAAGCCTTGGATAAGTGTTATATTGAAGGCAACACATGATTTAAGTGTCTATTTTAGCTATACAAGCCTACTATCAAAGTTACTTTAAAAGTCTTATATAAGTGTTATATTGAAGGCAACACATGATGTAAGTGTCTATTTTAGCTATATAAGCCTTCTATCAAAGTAACTTTAAAAGCCTTATATAAGTGTTATAATGAAGGCAACACATGATGTAAGTGTCTATATTAGTTATATTAGCCTACTATCAAAATTACTTTAAAAAGTCTTATATAAGTGTTATAATGAAGGCAACACATGATGTAAGTGTCTATATTAGCTATATTAGCCTACTATCAAAATGACTTTAAAAGCCTTATATAAGTGTTACAATAAAGGAAACACATGATGTAAGTGTCTATATTAGCTATATATTTTAAAAAGTTGTACATGTAAACAAACTACGGTGAGTTCATGGATCGCAGAAATTAGTAGGACAAAACGGTGCTTGCCAAATACTCTAATCAGTGAAGCATGTTTAATACAAACAGTGGGATTTCTAACAATTAGGAAGGTTTGTGTCATGTTTGTTCTCCTACAGAAAAAAATATATTAAAACATTCCATTTTCACACATCTCTGAAAGAGGTCCAGGGAGCCCCTAGGGTGGCACTATGCGGCTCGAGAGCTGCCGGTTGCTGACCCTCGCTATACATGTTTGGGCTGCAAATTGTTCAGCAAAAATTGTTTTTATGATTCATAACCCCCCCCCCCCCCATCCCCCATCTTGTTAAAAGCTATAACGACTGGTTATAAATCATAAAACGGTGATACTATAAAAAATATTCCAAAAAATTTGCAGCATGGGACACGTTTGGGGAGATTTTTTACAAAGTCCGTGGGCTGTTATTAATTGTAACACATAAAAACTATAAAACGTTATTAACAAAAACCATAAAAGTTAGACAAAAAAAATTTGCAGCACAAACAAATAGGACACGTTATTCTAAAATGTGTATTTTAGAATAACTTAAAAAACATAAAACCAAGCATAAAAGTTGTTTAATAAACTAAAAATACCAACTCTACGGTACAGATTAAAGATTGTTATGTCATGTCTAGAGGGCTCTTATAATGTTGAAAAATGTATTTAGACAGTACAGCTCCAGCTATGAAAATATTAGATTTATAATTAATTATGCCTACTTTGCGGAAATGTATTTATCGCGATAATGTTCGAGACCAATCAACAGCGATAAATCAGAGATTATTTTCTATTATTATGTCTAGTATATTGGGTAAATAAGTGTAAAGGTCATCACGAGGTATTATTTCATGTCTAGAGAGCTTTAATATTGTTAAAAAACATATTTAAAAACTAGTAAAAATATATATTTTTTCCGTTTTATTCAATTCATAAATGAAAAATTCCTACTTAGCGGAAATTCAGTTTTAACGGTTACATTATAGTTTGCTTTTTACATAAAGACATAATCTGACGTAATTGTCAGTATATCTGTATTTATTGTTGTGTTGTTAGCATAAGAAAATACATAAAATAGGCAAATGATACACTAATAAGCAAGAAATACAAATAAGTATAATTGCAAGAAATTATTGTACAGTTGGGAAGAGTAGAGATGGTTTAAATGTTAAATGTTTCTCGTGATATTATTACACAAATTACCTGTGCATTTTTTTTAACAACGGATATTGATTGATTGATTGATTGATTGATTGATTTAGTTATTATATAATGTTGTACATAGTAAATCTGTTGATTTGACCTGGTTTGAACAGTGTGTTACTGTAAATGGAAACATTTTACTATATAGGGTTTTTTTAGGGTACATTTCTGGCGACTGAGCTGCCAAGTTTTTCACTGTAAAATATATGGTTGTTGTTTTTACGATGTATTGCTGTACATGGAAAAAAACGGTACCTCAGTTATTTACAGTAAAATTCTCTTCACTAAGCTGCCATTTTTTTGCAGTAAAATTTTCAGTTGTTTTACTGTGTTTTACTGTAAATGGAAGGAGTGGTTAATACTATCGATACCTTGTATGGTATCATTATTTAATCGATGCTAAAATGATTACATTGGTATTTTTTATTTTTTTTGTTGTTATTATTAAAACATATTTTTTCTTAGTCTTTTTTGTTATTGTGTACAAACATACCCAAATTAAACAGTAAAATTATGAAGCCTGAGCTGCCAGTTTGTTTGTTTTTACCGTAAAATTGACAGTTGTTCCACGATGTATCACTGTAAAAGTAAAAATGCTACCACAGGTTTTTTTTACAGTAAAATTATTAGGCGAGTGAGCGCCCTTTTTTTGCCGTAAAATGTTCAGTGGTTTTACAGTTTATTACTGTAAACTGAAAGACAGTGCCACAGTTCTTCAGTGGTAAAAAAAAAAAAAAACTGGGTGCTCAAAATCTATTGTCTTTTTTGCAGTGTACAAATTGATGGATAAGTTGCTTTGGAAAAAAAAAAAAAATTGAGCATATTTAAGTATTTTTATTTCGATAAAAAAAAGTATAATAAAATGTTTGTGTAATAGTAAGGTTTACAACAGGCCTGGGCAATTATTTTGACTCGGGGGGGCCAAATTTAGAGAATAACATGTGTCTGTGGGCCGATATATCTATCTTTAGGAACACTGAAACAAAAACTCACAATAATGTCTGATTGAATTCAAAAAACGTCACGACAGACCGCCTTAAACGGAATGGAATATTATTTTTGTTTTACTGAATGAGGCACCCACAATATTAACTAGGAATGATAAAACACTGAATATTGACAACATATGAACGTCACCCCCCCCCCCCTCTCGATCAACATATTTTACAATCAAGCAAAACGCAACAAAAATGCAACAAACTCAGTGAAAAATTAACGCGAAAAACGAAAAAAAAAAACCACCTACAATCTGATATATATTTGATATATCACTAAGCTTTAGAACTTTGTTGTAGAAATCTTCTGTTTCTGTCCCTGACACCCACATTTCAGGCTCTGGAAACACTCTGTGGAAACGCTCCCCACCCACACTGCTTGGTGCCTCGTCTGAGCTGCAGTGACTTAGATTACCATAGTAACTAATTAGATTGCCATAGTAACTAATTAGATTACCATATTAACTAGTATATCATGTAAAAGTGCAGATTCCAACCATTGAAATGCTTAGTATAGTTGAAGACTTACGGTCATTAGAAAACATCAATGCACATCATAATGGCAGCTACACTTTCCATCTTAAATATCCCCAAAAAATATTTGGGAATGTCCGGCGGGCCAGGTTGAAAAGCTTAACGGGCCACATGTGTCCCCCAGGCTTTAATTTGCCCAGGTCTGGTTTACAATATGCAATTGCATGCAGTAGATGTATTTTTTTTTTTGGTAAGAGAGAAAACATTACATTATTTCCAGGTTTTTGCAGGTCATAATACATTGAAGTGGCCTTGAGAGTGACACCTGTGGCACACCACAAAAAATCTTAAAAGGGATTATTGAGGCAATTTTGGACCATGCAGAAACTACATGTGTTGCTCTTTGCTTCTCCAGGAGGGAACACCAGTGAGTTGCGGTGACCCCTCCCCGCCCCGCCCCCACGACCCCAGGTTTATTTTGCACATCTGCCCACGCCGGGAAGTAGAAGAAGGGTGACCATGATCGACCTGAGCTATCTGACGGAGGAGGAGCAGGGCGTCATCATGACGGTGCTGAGGAGGGACACCCAACTGAAGAAGGCAGAGGAGCAGAGAGTCCGGTAGGACAGAAACATACAAGAAGATGTTGTTGTGAGACCACATGTCTGTTCCTTATAGAACAACACAAATAACAACTCGGCGGCAGAGAATAAGACATGAACTCAATTAACGACCACGTCCGAGGGGATGTCGTGGTCGATGGTATTTAGAGGAGATGACACACCTTCTACCTGGTCACGAGTGCACATTTTTAGTCAGCAAATATTTGAACACGACACCGCCTCTTAGCAGTGACTCAAGAATGTCAAATATTAGCTTCAAGTGCCAATCAGGTAGGTGTCAAAGCATCCTGGCCACAGCATTAGGTACACCTGCACCGTCCAAACCACAGGCACATTTTAACTCTGACAAAGTATTTGAGGGCGCACCGGATAATAAGGCGCACTGCCAATGAGCGGGTCTAGTCAGGTGTATAAAAGGTGCATTAAAGGAGTCATATTTTTATTTATTTTTTCTAAATGTAAAAGACTTCTTTGTGGTGTACATCAGTGTTTTTCAACCTTGTTTGAGCCAAGGCACATTTTTTGCGTTGAAAAAATCCAGAGGCACACCACCAGCAGAAATCACTAAAAAACGAAACTCAGTTGACAGTAAAAAGTCGTTGTCGCAATTGTTGGATATGACTTTAAAGCATAACCAAGCATGCATCAATATAGCTCTTGTCTCAAAGTAGGTGTACTGTCACCACCTGTCTCAACACACCAGGACTTATTTTGAGTTTTTTGTTGTTTTCCTGTGTGTAGTGTTTTAGTTCTTGTCTTGCGCTCCTATGTTGGTGGCTTTTTCTCTTTTTTTGGTATTTTCCTGTAGCAGTTCCATGTCTTCCTTTGAGTGATATTTCCCGCATCTACTTTGTTTTAGCAATCAAGAATATTTCAGTTGTTTTTATCCTTCTTTGTGGGGACATTGTTGATTGTCATGTCATGTTCGGATGTACTTTGTGGACGCCGCCTTTGCTCCACAGTAAGTCTTTGCTGTCGTCCAGCATTCTGTTTTTGTATACTTTGCAGCCAGTTCAGTTTTAATTTCCTTCAGCATAGCCTTCCCTAAACTTCAATGCCTTTTTTTAGGGGCACTCACCTTTTGTTTATTTTTGGTTTAAGCATTATATACCTTTTTACCTGCATGCTGCCTCTCGCTGTTTCTGACATCTACAAAGCAGTTATTACACGGTTACTCTGCCGAACTCTAGACAGTACAGACACTTAACAACAACACATCATTTGCAGACTATAATTACTGGTTTGCAAAAAATATTTTTAACCCAAAAAGGTGAAATTAGATAATCTCCCATGGCACACCAGACGGTATCTCACGGCACACTGGTGTGCGACGGCACAGTGGTTGCAAAACACTGGTCTACATAACATGTAATGGTGGTTCTTTGGTCAAAATGTTGCATAGATGATGTTTTACAGATCATCTTCAAGTCGCTTTCTCACAGTCGCTTCAGGATGCGCCGTTTTGTGGGCGGTCTTATTTACGTGGCTCACCTTCGACGGCGTCTTCTCCCCATCATCTTTGTTGTAGCGGTGTAGCGTGCAAGGATGGGAGTGGAAAAAGTGTCAAAAGATGGAGCTAACTGTTTTAATGACATTAAGACTTTACTTCAATTAGTAACGGAGCAGCATCTCCTCATCCGTGGCTCAATAGTACAACAACAACAAGGCCGGAGATGTGTCCCCTGAAAAAACGTTCGACCGGAACTCTCTAACAACTGAAGTTCCTTGGGTGAATAATAAAACTCACTACACCGGTATGTTTTAGCGCTTTCATGGCGAGTTTACTGACATATAAAAGTAAGAACTTTACACTACTTTATATTAGAAATGGCAACAGTGGAGGATGAATGTCACATAACAAGAAGATAGAGAAAAAGAAGAAGATTATCCACTACGGTGTCGACACGGACTACAAGGGTGGATGCACGCAAATTTTTAGGACTTATGCAGATCCCAAATACAGATCAGCAGATACCAGAAGGTAGGAAAAGTTGCTTTTGCATAATATTGCCAAACAAAATGCCAGATAATATGTCCTACCTTATACACACACCATAATAATACTCCTATGTTGAAGCACAGTACAATCCATCAAGCGGTGCGGCTTCATAGCTTACCAAAGTCATACTAAAACATTTTGATAGATTTTTTTGAGTACCGTGTGTAATGTTCTATATTTCCAACGGAATATATACAATTTTGTTATGTTTACATGAGTCATATTGCAGTCTACACGTATCTCTTATGTGTGACTGCCATCTACTGGTCACACTTATCATTTCACCATGTACCAAATAAAATAGCTTCAAGGTCAGTAAAAAAATAAAAAATATTCCGTACATTACGCCGGTGTTTTTCAACCTTTTTTGAGCCAAGGCACATTTTTTTCATAAAAAAAAATACGGAGGCACGCCACTAGCAGAAAACGTTTAAAATGAAACTCCCCCAGGTTGTCGTGCCTTATTTTGAGTTTGTTGGTGTTTCGCTTTAGTTCTTGTCTTGCGCTGTTATTTTGATGGCCCTTCCTATTTTGTTGGTGATTTCCTGTAGTAGCTTCACGCCTTCCTTTGAGTGCTATTGCCCGCACCTGCTTTGTGTTAGCAAGCAAGACTATTTAAGTTGTGCGGATGCCATCTTTCTTTGTCGAGACATTGTTGATTGTCATGTCATGTACTTGCGGACGTCGTCTCTGCTCCCCACGCTGTAAGTCTTTGCTGTCGTCCAGCATTCTGTTTTTGTTTACGTTGTAGCCAGTTCAGTTTTACTTTTGTTTTGCAAAGCCATCCTTATGCGTCATGCCTTTTTCTTTCCCTTTTGTTCATTTTTAGTTTAAGCATTACATACCTTTCTACCTGCACACTGTCTCCCGCTGTGGTCTGCATATTGGGATCACAACAAACCATCCTCTTCTCACCCGACACGTTCTGACTTTTACAAACCAATGTTTACCTGTTTCCACCTACTGACATGGAGTATTACATGGTTACTCTGCCGAGTTTTACGCAGCAGAGACACTGAGCAACGGCACATTATTTGCAGATTATAATTATTGATTTGCAAAAATAGGTGAAGTTGCATAATTTTCCACGGCACACCAGGCAATATCTCACGGCACACTACTGGTTGAAAAACACTGCATTAGGCGCACCACCGGGTTATAAGGCGCACTGTCGAGTTTTGAGAAAATGAAAAGATTTTAAGAGTGCCTTATAGTCCGAAAAATACGGTATTTTGGACTGTTATTCTTTTGGAATTACAGTGGTACCTCAACTTAAGAGTGCCCCAACTTAATAGTGTTTTAAGATAAGAGCTGTCGCTCTGCTAACTGTTACGCTTGAGTTACAAGCATCTCTGCCATTAGTTGGCATAGCAAATGTCACAGTGAACCCCGTAAGATCCAAAGCATTACCTCATAGCTAGAAATTGACATAACTTTGTTTTTCAACCATGGTAAAGAAGAAAGTGAGTGTGAAGGACAGTGCTGATGAGAAGAAGTGGATTGATCATCAAAAAAGTTAAAAGTACCAATGATTGTCACACACACACTAGGGGTGGTGAAATTATTCTCTGCATTTGACCCATCACCCTTGATCACCCCCTGGGAGGTGAGGGGAGCAGTGGGCAGCAGCCCGGGAATCATTTTTGGTGATTTAACCCCCAATTCCAACCCTTGACGCTGAGTGCCAAGCAGGGAGGTAATGGGTCCCATTTTTTATAGTCTTTGTTATGACTCGGCCGGGGTTTAAACTCACAACCTACCGATCTCAGGGCGGACACTCTAACCACTATGCCACCGAGTAGGTGACCTAGTGGTTAAATCATCAAAAACATGACAGAGCGTTGTGCCAACTCGATGAAGCAATTTGAGCGTATCACTGCTAGCCTGCACCATACTGACGCAGAGAATTCCAGCCAAGAATGTTAAAATAATATCTAAACGGGGGACATGTATCCATAAAAATA
The DNA here is from genome assembly GCF_033978785.1 of Entelurus aequoreus. NCBI lineage: Eukaryota > Metazoa > Chordata > Actinopteri > Syngnathiformes > Syngnathidae > Entelurus > Entelurus aequoreus. The sequence goes on from NC_084740.1 coordinate 443,806, forward strand.
TGGAAAAGCTGCTGACAGAGAAGTAGCTGGAAGGACATTCTGTAGAAATCCAATCGAGTTGTACATTCTATTGTATTATTTTCATACCAGGCATGTGAAATGTCTGCGAAGACGCTGAAATTTGTGTTTCTAAACATTAATTGTCAAAATATCACTGCTGTGTTTAAAAAAAGAAAAGAAATTAAATATCGTGATAAAAATACGATCAAACAAAAATTAACAAACAAACAAAAAAAAATGTGCCGAACGCTTGCCTCAGCCGCAGGTACTGTCAGGCCTGGGTCAGAAATAGGACTCAGATGCGGTGGTGGGGAATAATCCGGCAGGCTTTTATTTTGAAAAGTTCACTTTTCACCTCTTGAGTCAGGGCAATACAACAACGGCTATACTTAAACAAATAGGCGGAATGTGAACAAACCAAAAATCACTCCAGAAGGAGGAAACAAAAATATCTATCTCTAACTACACGAGCGAGGAATGTAACTATGAAATTTAAATAACAAAACACGCTCCAAAAAGGAGGGAAAAACAATGGGCTGTAAAGCTCCTACACTGATTGTTATCTAGAGAAATAATCAACAAAAGGTCACTCAAAAATGAGGAAAAGAAGAGACGGTAAAAGTAAACTGAACTCACCACTGCGACTTCAAAACTTAAACAAAAATTCACTCTGCTTAAGAGGAGAAAAGGAAAACTCAAAATACCAACTTGGTAGTGATGGGTCCGGCAACACCGATGCATCGGCGCATGCGTCGAGCTCATAGAGCAAAACCCTTTGTCGGTGCGCGTACCGCTTTTAGAAGGTCACGTGACCGACCATGAGCTGTTTCGGTCACGTGACCGATACGCGAACTGTGTCGCACTGACGCCTCCTCTGTGCCCTGTGAGCGGGTCTTTTCTACAGCCGGAGAAATAATAACTAAGAAAATAAATCGTCTAAAAAAAAAAAGTTTTTTTTGTAATAAAAATGTGTAAAAAAAATAAATTAAAAAAATCCCAGTCCACAAGCATCCTCATTCACAACACGTTCTCTTAGATTTCCATGTTATGATACATGTTCACATTATTTATTGACTGTATCTAAAAAATATAAAAATATATTTTTATTTAAATGAAGATATGAAATAATCCTAAATGAAATACAATGACTTGGTTTATATTATTGTATATACTAGGTCATAAAATCAGTTTTCAGTTGAGTCGGTCCATAGGTTGCCTGTAGGGATTTTTAATGTCCAGCAGATGTCAGTATTTAGTGACACAGTATCGACACAGTATCAATACAGTTTTGCAATGTGTCGAAACGCTTCATGACGCCTCATCAACCCATCACTACAACTTGGAAATTCAGGATCTGGATAACAAGACGAGACAAGGCTTGGGTATGATGCTGGAGATGCACGAGACATTCTGGCACAGAACAAAGGGTGGAGTGGGCTTATAAGACACATGGGGGTAATGGGGAAACAATCAGGGATGACGTCAGACTGATGACACATAAGGAAGGGCAAGTGACCTGAAACGAGAGGAGAGTTAATTTTCAAACTAAAACATGAAATTCACAAAACACAAAAAACCAAGGACAAGACATCCCTCACCGCGGTGTGACAGGTACACTGCAAAAACTGAAATCTAAGTAAGATTAAATATCTCAAATAAGGGTGATATTTGCTTATTTTCTGCCTGATAAGATAATTATTCTCACTAAGCAGATTTGATGTTAGAGTGTTTTACTTGTTTTAAGGGTTTTGGTCCTAAATTATCTCAGTAAGATATTACCGCTTGTTGCTGAGATTTGATTACCTATATTGAGTAAAACATGCTTGAAACTAGAATATCAAGTGTTGCAAAGCTGTGTCATCAACACTCACAAGTATAAAACTACTTTTTTAAAGTAATCATTTCTTACTTTAAGCATGAAAAAAAAAATCATGATGCATATCATTATGTCAAGATAATGGCACTAGCGTTTACTTATTTAAGAATATTTTTCAACATATTGAGCAAAAAGGTCTATTTTTTTTTTCTACCAAGAAAAGTGCACTTGTTATTAGTGAGAATATACTTATTTTAAGGTATTTTGGGGTTCATTGAGGTTAGCTAATTTCATTTGTTTTGGAAAGTCTTGACAAGCCAAATGTTCTTGTTCTATTGGCAGATAATTTCGCTTAGTTCAAGTAAAATACCCCTCATTTTTTATTTATTTTTTTCTTGTTTTTGAACACTGACTTTTTGCAGTGTAGGGACTGAAAGTACTGACAGCCTACAGAACCAGGCCAGACACTACAAAGTTCTACAGGAGCTTAATTTAAGAATATGTTTTAACATATTGAGAAAAAAGGTGAATTTTTTTTTTCTACCAAGAAAAGTACACTTTTTATTAGTGAGAATTTAATCATTTTAAGGCATTTTTGGGTTCATTGAGGTAGCTAATTTTACTTGTTTTGGAAAGTCTTGACAAGCCGAATTTTCTTGTTCTATTGGCAGATAATTTTGCTTAGTTCAATTAAAATACCCCTAATTTTTGTGGGGTTTTTTCTTGTTTTTGAACACTGACTCTTTGCAGTGTACTCGACGTTCCTCTTGCTTACCTGTCGTCGACTCTCTTCGCTCGCCGAGCAACAACGTTGACAGCTGTCCACTTTGCTGTTAATCGGACTTGGATGATTACAATCACACTGTCATTCCAAATGGGGTCAAAGATCAACTATTGGAAGGCTTTAAAGCCTTCAAAGAAGAGCCACGTTAGTCGGTGTAAGAATGTGAAGAAACAATGTGCTTCTCATCAGGAGTTAAGTGGAGGCGTTTGGTCGACTCGTTCACTCAAAGGCCGCTGTGTCCGCGAGCGTCGTCTCAAATCACATGACGAGTCTTTTGTTGATTTGATTTTGAACTTGATGGAAATGTTTGCCACCCTCTTTAGCGGCATCATGTGCAGATTCCTACTCCACCGTGACCTTCAATCACTGTTAGTATTGCGCTGAAAAACAAACATATTTGATGGCTTGTTGACAATAACACTCTGATTTCAAGCAACAGTGCAGAACTTGTTGCTGCTGCTTGTTTGTAGCATCATGTTTCAGTGCAGATTAGTGCGCTTTAAACGGGTGTCAGGTGTTGTTCTGGACTGCCTGTTTACTGAGGATAAAGTGGACCCTCGGGAGGGTTTAACTCGGTCCCTTTAAGTCGTATTGGTGTGCGAGTAATGTTTTTATTATACGGCAAAATATATACTTTTGCAAGAATAACTTTGTGACTTTGGACAACTGGTGTAATTTCAAGTGGACCTCAACTGTACTGGTATTCCGGCTCTAAAGTGCTTGCAACCACCTCATTTTTGGACTAATTTGTTTTTGTACGTACATTGGCCGTAGGTGTACACATTGAAACATGAAATATTTACATGGGCCAGTAGAAGCATGGACATCTTATAAGTAGACGCAGCAACGGCTGCTGTGACGCGAGAAATTGGGCCGCCATCTTGAAGTGGTGATGAGGAGCCGGCGAGCAGCCTAAACTGACAGTTGACAGGTAGAAAACAAAGATGCCGGGCTGGTGTTCAGCGTTTTCCTGCTCAAATGAGCGGACTGTTGAATATAGGAATCAGGGGATTACTTTTCACAAGTAAGATTTAACCTTAACGTACTATTGGTTGTATTTTGTGAAAAGAATATTACCACAAAGTTGAGAAGGAGCAAAGATCTTCAATAGTACTGAAATTGTAGCCGCTTGCAAACAAAAGTATGAACATAATGGAATTGCTTGTCAATGAAATTAATTAAATTTAAAAATGTCATACTTGAATAACATAGTTGAAATAAATGATTGTGACACCTAAAACAAAATTCACCAGCAGCCACTGATTATGATGCATTCTCATTTTAGGCAAAGTATAAGACAATACTTTCTTAACAGTATAATTGTAACCAGGAATAAGTTTTCAGGTAACAATATTCAAATACTAACATTGTTGGGTAACACAAAATTTGGTTTTATTCTGAATCCAGTGAAACGGATTGGTGGTTTTAGCTGATATGAAGACTTTCAGGTATGTATATATGTGTATGGTTAAGTATTTGGCAGATGCTTTTATCCAAAGCGACATACATACAAAATACATATAAAACAATCACTGTAAACATGATCATTTAAGGGAAGAATGTAATACAAAACATCAATACAAAGTGTCAACACAGAATAAACTCTCTGCTGCTGCAGCAACAGAGATACAGTCCATAAGATATATAGATATCTAATGTATTCATACATTGTTTATGTAGGATATACGCATGTATATATAACATAATCATATTGTTTCTTCAACTTAAAAATAGCTGACCGTTTTTTCCCCCTTCTCTGGGATTATATTCCCGGTTTTGATCTCGGACGTCTAGTCACTTATAGCATATAAAAATATTCTATTACTGTTAAGCAAACTATGAATAATAAAACACGCCAAAACATGTGTCCTTTATCATAGCTACACGTATGACAAAAAAACTCGTGAGAATCAGTGGTATTCAGTGAGATAACATGAATTAAATGCGCTGACAGTTCATTGCTCCTGCCATATGAATTGCACTGAGTGGAGCGGCTCACCACTCCAAGATGGCGGCCCCGCGTTTCGTCAGCGCCAGTAGGCAGTAGCGCTCGATGCTGCGTCTACTTATAAGATGTCTATGAGTAGAAGCACTTTTGTTTATCTAAAATTTTAAAAAAGACGGTGTATGTAACACACTTACAGCCTACTGTAGAGTGTGGTCTTTGTCGTCATCCTCCTACTACTTCACACTGGGGCCGCCTTCTTAGGTGTTAGAGTTTAGGGGACTCTAGGTTGCTGTATCGAGCAATTGTCACATCGGGGTCGCATGTTAATGCGTGGATCGTTTCCCCAAGATGCAGACGGAACTCCGGAGGCAGTGTACAGGTAGGAAAATGATTTATTTTCCATAAATCAATCCATAATAGAAACATGCAGGAAAATGCAAACAAACACAAGAAAAGCGGGCCGATTGCACGGGAAGCTAAGGAAAAAGCTAATGGCAAAGCTAAGCATAGAACCAGGAATCAAAGAGTATACCAACGTAACTTGTTGCATAGCACAAACAAGACAGCCAGACTGAGTGTGGCGAAAAGCAGGAATAAATAGCTCTCTAATTAGTGCTTGGGAGCAGGTGAGCATTGCGAGCAGGTGAAAATAATTAGCACCCATGGCAACCAAGAAAACACAAACCTAGGGGTGTTGAAACAGAACTAAGGGAGTCTTTAACTAAACAAAACATGATGCGGGCAACGGATCATGACAGCAATTCTTCGGCCTGATTTTCGCTCCGGTCTTGAGGCAGTCATCTCTGGGCTTGTGCCTTTACCTTCCTCGCGGTGGTCCGGACTTTCATCTATGTTGATCGTGGTGGATTTCCATTCCGTGAGGCGGCCGTTCCCTTGAATGAGGAGTACAGCTTGCGTTGCTACAGATGCTTGAATAGGACAACAAATATCCAGCGGAGGCAGGCCTTAACGGGGGCGGGTATCGATAGCCAGGGTGATCGAGTTCAGCTTTCAGCGGGTCAGGGGCATTTTGCCGTGTCTTTTCCAAGATGAGAGTGAGTCCACAACACGCTAAATGTCTGACTGAATGATTGTGTGAGTGTGTTTGATTTGAAGTGAACAATTTCATTGGTCTAACGTGACCTTGCGTCAATTTCTTCGGTCTAATGTGGCGAGGCCAAATTTGTTGCCGCCATGTGAAGCTCGTAAACCCGAAAAAATCAATCAATTCACCGCAACATTAATAAAGAGCAAGGTTCAAAGTTTGGGATACTGTATATACAACAAAAATTATGGAATCTCAGTCAAACAGCTCACTGTTAGCCCCCCAACAAGAACCAGCATGTCTCCAGAGGCACCTTTAATGAACCCGTTGGAGAAGGTGGTTGCCCAAAGTGTCTGGCTCTCAGGCTCGCAACCTGTGATCCACAGTAAATAAATTCACGCAAAGGCTCATCGTGGCAGTACCAACAAGCCTTACTTTCCGTACCCTCGAGAAAAAGTCCTCTGGATGACAGGGACAGGCTTGGTCAGCTTGAAGTCTCTAGTCTGGAGCCAGACATTCTACCCACAAAGACGTGGTGACATTGTAGTTCCACTGAGCTGACTACTTAGGGTCTCCGAGTGAAGAGACCCCTAGAAATAGGTGGGAAAACCATTGGAGTCCTACCCATGCGGTCAAAACAGTCCAAGAAGAAGACTAAAACTGAACATTTTCACGGTGAGGGCATAGGATGTTAGGAGCCTCATGGACCATGACAACACAGACACAGGGAGACCACGCCAATGCGCTGCTCTCATGAGTCAGGAGCTGCACTGCATCAACATTGACATTGTCGCCCTCATCGAAGACTTGCCACAGAGGAACGTCTCTTTGAAGCTGGTGTCAACTATACCTTCTTCTGAGATGCTGATAGAGAGCAGGGGATCCACAGCATTGGCTTTGTGATAAGGACACCTATCATGAATCGTTAAACCTCGTCCTATGGACTGCAACCACCTGACACTGCTTTCCGTCTATGTACCAAACCTTAACTCTGACGATGACACCAGGGAGTCTTTCTACGCTGCCCTGACCTAGATCAGCCAAGCTCCTCAGCTTTCCTTAAATGGTAAATGGTAAATTGGTTATACTTGTTTAGCACTTTTCTACCTTGAAGGTTCTCAAAGGAGCTTTGACACTATTTCCACATTCACCTATTCACACACGCATTCACACACTTCAAGGACACAACAGACGTGACAAGGAAGGGGGAAACTGAGAACCGAACTAGGAACCCTGAAGCCACACCGTCCCTAACAAGCTGGGCCTTGGACCCTGCAACACTAACAGGCTCCTTCTCCTTGGCCGATGTGCTGAAAATGAGCTGGTCATCACCAACACTTCCTTCCGGCTGCCAAATAATCACGAGACCATCTGGAAGCACCCGCAGTCAAAGCACTGTACCATTCTTGACTACATCCTGAGTGGTCTTGCTCTGAGTGGAGGTGCACCATCATGCAGGAAACAGAACACATGGATATTGAAATTAGTATTAAAAATGATCACTGAAGGACTGAAGGGCAAGTGAAGTGAAGTGAAGTGAATTACATTTATATAGCGCTTTTTCTCAAGTGACTCAAAGCGCTTTACATAGTGAAACCCAATATCTAAGTTACATTCAAACCAGTGTGGGTGGCACTGGGAGCAGGTGGGTAAAGTGTCTTGCCCAAGGACACAACGGCAGTGACTAGGATGGCGGAAGCGGGGATCGAACCTGCAACCCTCAAGTTGCTGGCACGGCCGCTCTACCAACCGAGCTATACCGCCCCAAGGAATGACTATGCATGCTATACACACAGAGACTGAGCAGGACAACATAGGAAGCAAGTAGGGGTGATCGATCCAGATGTCGATACTATCGGTAAAGGGTTGGAATTGGGGTTTAAATCTCCAAAAATGATTCCCGGGCACGGCCGGCCACCGCTGCTGCTCACTGCTCCCCTCACCTCCCAGGGGGTGATCAAGGGTGATGGGTCAAATGCAGAGAACAATTTCGCCACACCTCGTGTGTTTGTGTGTGACAATCATTGGTACTTTAACCTAGTATGGTATCAGTGTATAAATGATACTAAAGTAATGACATCGATATTTACCTTTATCTTGTTCTTGTTATTACAAAATCTTTATTTTGGTTGTTTTATTTTTTGTTTGCAAACTCAGAGAGTAAGTCTGTGGATACAGGAAGCTTCTAAGTGCAAAACCCAAATGATCTAATTTTTTTCTTTTGTTTAGTTACTGTGCACTTTATTTTGTTAAAAAAGTGGTATGTAATATTCAATACCAGAAATGGAATATATCATCTTTACAACAATGCTGCCAAACTCTTAATTTAACAAGGTAAGCCTTTTAAAAATGTGTTATTGTGTTTAGTTACTTGATATACAACATTTTCAGTTCTATAATTCATTGTCAAAGTATCGAATCGGGATTCGAAACCGGATCGGATTTGAGGCCAAAAAAAAAATCGGATCAGGATTACTCTATTTATGTAGTATTCTGTTTAAATGATTACCTACACATTATCATTCTAGTGGTACTCCTTAGGCCAGGCCTGGGCAATTATTTTGACTCGAAGGGCCAGATTTAGAGAAAAAAATGTGTCTGTGGGCCAGTATATCCGATTTTTAGGAACACTAATGCAAAACCTCACAATAATGTCTGATTGAATGTTGAAAACATTATGACAGACGGCCTTAAAAACGGAATGGAATTTTATGTTTTTTTACTGAATGAGACACCCATAATGTACATGAAAATAAAGAATGTGGGATTTACAATATTAACTATGAATGATAAAACACTGAATATTGACAACATATGAACGTCACACCGCCTCTCCATCCACATATTTTACAATCAAGCTAAACGCTACAAAAATGCAACAAACACAGCAAAATATGAACGCGAAGGGTAAAAAAATAAACCCACCTACAATCTGATATATCTGATATATCACTAAGCTTTAGAACTTTGTTGTAAAAATCTCCTTCCGCGTCTGACCCTGAGACCCACATTTCAGGCTGGCTGCTCTGGAAACACTCTGTGGAAACGCTCCCCACCCACACTGCTTGGTACCTCGTCTGAGCTGCTGTGACTTAGATTACCATAGTAACTAATTAGATGACCATAGTAACTAATTAGATGACCATAGTAACTAATTAGATAACCATAGTAACTAATTAGATGACCATAGTAACTAGTATACCATGCAAAAGTGCATAGTTCAACCATTGAAATACTTTGTATAGTTCAAGACTTACGGTCATTTGAAAACATCACTGCACATCATAATGTTTTCATGTGATGTGATATTTCCATCTTAAATATCTAAAAAAAATTTTTGGGAATGTCCGGCGGGCCAGATTGAAAAGCTCAATGGGGGACGCATGTGGCCCCCGGACCTTAATTTGCCCAGGTCTGCCTTAGGCTAAATCTAAGACCTTGATTGATAAACTGTGTGCCATCTCAAGTGTTTCATGTGTGCTAGTAAAGTTCTATGCTTATTACAAAAATACAAATCAGAATTTTGCCAGCTCAAAATCAAAATGTTATAAGATTTGATACATTTTATAAACTTGCATGAATAAAGTTGTTATATTATAAAAAAAGAAAACTGCCATTTTATGACAAGGATATGTAATTTAGTGACAGTAGTGCTGCAATAAAAAAATTATAATAATATAAAATTGTATTTGATTTGTTATAGAATAAATCGTGATTTCGTCAGAAATAAATTGTATTTGACAAAAAGACGTGAGAAAAATAAAATGACTATCATACAAGCAGTGTTTCTAGTTGTTTGCCATATTAACAGTATTTGCGCGCATCCTTCAGGAATCTGGAGAGTATCCTAAGTGGAGATTCACCGTCGTCAGACTCCAAACTGAAGTATCTGACAGGCGAATGGTTCTACAAGGCCAAGTCTCAAAGACACAGGGACAAGATCCATGGCTCTGAAATCATCCTGGCCTCCATGAAGCAGCGGGGAGATTTAGGTGTGTGTGTGTGTGTGTTTGTGTGTGTGTGTGTTTAGCACATTGTAGTCAACAGAAAATTGCAATTATAAAGTAATACTCACTTCATTTTGTTGCAGAGGGATTTTTAAGAGCTGAAAGACCAAAAGCGCCCAGCAGTCAAAGTTCTGACTTGGCGGCTCCACCAAAACCTTTCAGACGTTTGGATGCATCCCAGCCAAAGGAGCTAAAGTAGACTTTATTTTACATAACTTTATGAATTACAATGTATTCTTATGTATCACTGTCTCATGTGCTGTTTTACATGACGCTTCCAGCATACAGACAACGAGAATCAGTCATTTTGAAACTAAAGGGCTCAATCATTCCAAAAGTAAAAAGTATTATTAAACAGGGATGAAATTGCAATTTTACGTGACAAAATATACAACAGGAAAATAAATTTGTAATTTTATCATCTGAAAATCATAATTTTATGAGGGAAAAACTATTTGCAAATATGCAACACAATTATATTACAGGAAAAAAGTGATAGTTTTACACAAAATGTTTTGACATTATGAGAATTCACACAAGTGTGAGAATAACGGGCATCATTTTACAAGAATATTGTTGAAATTCTACAACAACAAAAGCATATGAAATTGTTATTTTTACAAGAAAAAAGAAAAATGTAAAATTATAAAAAACTCAATTTAGGAAAATAAAGTCGGATTTGTATCATCTTGAAATTCTACTCGTATGAATAAAACAATGCTATATTTTATACAACACAAATCTAACAGGAAGAAAATGATAATTTTACAATAATACATTTATTGCTTTAAAAGAAGAAGAAATGTTAGAATAACGTACGAATATTGCAATAATTTTGCAATTCTACACAATTAAAATTAAAAAAAATTGTAGTAACAGGTATAACTTAATGTTTTAATACTATACATGTACAAAAAGTTGCATGAACAAAGTCATGATATTATTTAAAAAAGTTGGAATAATACAAAACAATTTTTCATTTTATTTGACCAGAATAAAGACGAAGACTGACACAAATTACTTCCAAGTCTGGTAGGACGCGAGGTGACCAATTTTCCACAAATGCTGCTCTGTATTTTATACAAAATACACGGAAGAGCGAAATCCTCCACGCCCTCGTGAAGAGTCCCTGTCTTTGCACTCAGCGGTTGTTTGGGAGCATACAGGATCTCTGAAAAGGATAGCAGAAAAACAAAACACGTAGACAACGTTTGCTCAGCTGGAAGCTTCTCCCACACCACCTGTGGGTGTGTTGGTGTGTTAAGTGTGTGTGTGCTGTCTTGGGACTTGTGTAAACAAAGGCGGTGCCGACAGGGAATATGTTAATTTCATAAACCCGGTAGCGACAGCTTGGCGTCTGTCATTGCTCCTTGTGGATCATGTTGGGCTGAAATGTTTAACTCCGTAGAACGTCACTTGGTAATTGCTCTGCATGCGAAGTGACCTCTCTGACACGGTTGAGGCTTTTTCTGACATGGAATTCCATGAACGGCAAAATCATGTCCCAATGTTTTGTGGATTGTTTTATGATCGGACAATTACATAAATATCTTAGACTAATTTAGGAATTTGTTGGAAGGAAAGCTGACTTCTTGTTCAGTAGTCAAAATGTTCAAGACAATTCAACATGCTCTTTTAACACAGTCAATATTGGGTTTTCTTTCCCTGTGCAAATACTCTCCAACCATGCATTTCACGTGCATGCGGAAATGACTTAAAGTGTGCTGTTTTTCAGTTCTGTTTATCTTTGCACTGAAGTACTTGCAGTTAACGGCCTACTGAAATGAATTTTTTTCATTTAAACGGGGATAGCAGATCCATTCTATGTGTCATACTTGATCATTTCGCGACATTGCCATATTTTTGCTGAAAGGATTTAGTAGAGAACAACGACGATAAAGTTCGCAAATTTTGGTCGCTGATAAAAAAAAGCCTTGCCCCTACCGGAAGTAGCGTGACGTCACAAGCTGGAGTGCTGCTCACATTTCCCCATTGTTTACACCAGCAGCGAGAGAGATTCGGACCGAGAAAGCGACGATTACCCCATTAATTTGAGCGAGGATGAAAGATTTGTGGATGAGGAAAGTGAGAATGAAGGACTATAGTGCGGTGCAGGGCGTATCTTTTTTTGCTCTGACCGTAACTTAGGTACAAGGGTTCATTGGATTCCACACTTTCTCCTTTTTCTATTGTGGGTCACGGATTTGTATTTTAAACCACCTCGGATACTATATCCTCTTGAAAATGAGAGTCGAGAACGCGAAATGGACATTCACAGTGACTTTTATCTCCATGACAATACATCGGCGAAGCTCTTTAGCTACGGAGCTAACGTTATAGCATCGTGCTTGAATGCAGATACAAACAAAATAAATAAACCCCTGACTGGAAGGATAGACAGAAAATCAACAATACTATTAAACCCTGGACATGTAAATACACGGTTAATGCTTTCCAGCTTGGCGAAGATTAACAATGTTGTTGCTAACGACGTCATTGAAGCTAACTTAGCAACGGGACCTCACAGAGCTATGATAAAAACATTAGCGCTCCACCTACGCCAGCCAGCCCTCATCTGCTCATCAACACCTGTGCTCACCTGCGTTCCAGCGATCGACGGAAGGACGAAGGACTTCACCCGATCACCCGTGCGGTCGGCGGCTAGCGTCGGCTAGCACGTCTGCAATCCAAGTAAGTCCTCGTGGTTGTGTTGCTACAGCAAGCCGCTAATACACCGATCCCACCTACAACTTTCTTCTTTGCAGTCTTCATTGTTCATTAAACAAATTGCAAAACATTCACCAACACAGATGTCCAGAATACTGTGGAATTTTGAGATGAAAACAGAGCTTTTTTGTATTGGATTCAAAGGTGTACCAATACTTCCGTCACTCGCATACGTCATCATACGAAGACGTTTTCAACCAGAAGTTTAGCGGGAAATTTAAAATTGCACTTTATAAGTTAACCCGTATTGGCATGTGTTGCAATGTTAAGATTTCATCATTGATATATAAACTATCAGACTGTGTGGTCGGTAGTAGTGGGTTTCAGTAGGCCTTTAATTCTCATGAAAAACATTGTAAGATGAGGAAACGAAAGGAAAACACTGGTGTTGGTATTCTTTTATGTGGCTATTACTTCTTACATGCCAGAAACAAACAGTAGTACTTGAAATCCACCTTTTCTCATGTAAAATGTCTCATATTTCCTAGCAGTAATGCAGAGAAAGAGGATCTCAAATCAGCAGGGTGGTCGCCAAGAATTGTACGCATTTTTTATCATACAATAATAAGCACATTTTTAGGTGTATGTCATTTCTTAATTTTTGTTTTGATTATCTCCAAGACAAGACACAACCCTTTCAACAGAGCTTCCCGTAATGTGGCCATGCCCGCTGAAAATGCTCAGGTCTGCTCAAAGAGTCAAGAGTCCGAGACCGGTAAGGCTCAGCAAAAATTGTATACACACACTGTAACAGTGCTGTTCAACTGGGGACTAGACTTCGTCCTTTACTATTGTTCTTATTTTACGTACAATCTGTCCTAAAACTTTTACATCACCAAATGATAGTCATGACTTAAGCAAAAAAGTGGATGACGATGAAGCTCTATGTTAACACTAGTTAAAGACCTCTATGACAGGAGTTGTCTGTGATTTTTAAGGACCTACCGCTATACCACTCATCAAACATCCTTAATATAAGAGAATTCCTCTGCTGTTAGTGAAGATCTATAGCAATAAGGCCGGTTAAAGGCCCCGTTTACACTGCACCCCAAATCTGATTTTATTGCCACATCAGTAGGTAGTTCGAAACCAGATCTTTTCAAATGTGCGTTTTCTTTATTTTCATGACTATTTACTTTGTAGATTGTCAATGAAGGCATCAAAACTATGAATGAACACATGTGGAGTTATGTACTTAAGAATGAAATAACAGAAAACACGTTTTATATTCTAATTTCTTCAAAATAGCCACCCTTTGCTCTGTTTACTTTTTCGCACACTCTTGGCATTCTCTTGATGAGCTTCAAGAGGTTGTCACCTGAAAGGGTTTTAACTTCACAGGTGTGCTTGAAGCTCATCGAGAGAATGCCATGAGTGTGCAAAGCAGTAGTCAGAGCAAGGGTGGCTATTTTGAAAAAACTAGAATACAAAACATGTTTTCCGTTATTTCCCCTTTTTTTTAAGTACATAACTCCACATGTGTTCATTCATAGTTTTGATGCCTTCAGTGACAATCTACAATGTAAATAGTCATGAAAATAAAGAAAAAGCATTGAATGAGGAGAAGGTGTGTCCAAACATTTGGCCTGTACTGTATATATAGTATATATTTATTTATATATACATAGATACATATACATGTATGTGAATGCATTTATTGGTCATTAATTGTTGTCTACTTTTTATATATATATATATATATATATATATATATATATATATATATATATATATATATATATATATATATATATATATATATATATATATATATATATATATATATATATATATAAATGCGCATATATATATATATATATATATATATATATATATGTGTGTATATATATATATATATATATATATATATATATATATATATATACACACATATATATATATATATATATATATATATATATATATACACACATATATATATATATATATATATACACACATATATATATATATATATATATATATATATATACACACATATATATATATATATATATATATATACACACATATATATATATATATATATATATATATATACACACATATATATATATATATATATATATATATATATATATATATATATATATATATATATATATATATATATATATATATATAAGAGCTGCTTTTGGTACTCCTCTTGAAGCCTCTGGCCCCTGAATATATATATATATATATATATATATATATATATATATATATATATATATATATATATATATATATATATATATATATATATATATACACTACCGTTCAAAAGTTTGGGGTCACATTGAAATGTCCTTATTTTTGAAGGAAAAGCACTGTACTTTTCAACGAAGATAACTTTAAACTAGTCTTAACTTTAAAGAAATACAGTCTATACATTGCTAATGTGGTAAATGACTATTCTAGCTGCAAATGTCTGGTTTTTGGTGCAATATCTACATAGGTGTATAGAGGCCCATTTTCAGCAACAGTGTTCTAATGGTACAATGAGTTTGCTCATTGGCTCAGAAGGCTAATTGATGATTAGAAAACCCTTGTGCAATCATGTTCACACATCTGAAAACAGTTTAGCTCGTTACAGAAGCTACAAAACTGACCTTCCTTTGAGCAGATTGAGTTTCTGGAGCATCACATTTGTGGGGTCAATTAAACGCTCAAAATGGCCAGAAAAAGAGAACTTTCATCTGAAACTCGACAGTCTATTCTTGTTCTTAGAATTGAAGGCTCAAACACAAAATTGTTTGGGTGAACCCTAACTTTTGAACGGTAGTGTGTATATATATATATATATATATATATATATATATATATATATATATATATATATATATATATATATATATATATATATATATATATATATATATATATATATATATATACTTTAATTACGATTGTTGAAGGACTACAAATGATGTTTACGTTGTGGCATATTTACTTACATGTTATGTTACGTACATTGCGTCAGTTGTTTACATAAGTGAGTTAAAGCTAATGCAAATGTAGACCCACGCTGATGTCAGTGTTTCCTTTACTTAACAGACTTAAATATTTATATTACACTATTTATTTTCACATAAAAAACTAATTTTTAAGATGCTGCGACATGTATTTTATGTTGTAGTAGTAGTAGCAAATTCTTTGTTCATTTGCGGAATAGGGTCAACTTAATTTGGTTTCACTTTATAGAACTGCGCATTAAAGTGACTTTTGGGCCACATTGAGGTCTGTGCGCATTTATACTGGAATGTAATAAAGATCACTTTTTACTTGTAATCTAAATCGAATTTAGAAAAAAACTAATTTCGGAAAAATCGAATTTCGAAAAAATCGGACTTGGTCTACTTTGGCCTGCAGTGTAAACGTAGTCAAAGATCCTATACATAACATAAGGACTTTTCTGTTTTTAAGGTTCTACAATAATGCTTATCAAGGATCTTATATATGACAACTTGTTTTAGACTTTACCTGCCAAGTATGCTAGTCAAAGATCTTTTTATATGGCTCAGTTTTCTGTTCTCTTTAGGAATTGCTGCAAAAGCGTTTGTCTCTTCAAAGTTTGAAGTGAAAATGCAGGCTGGTTTGATGACATTTAAGGACCAGATTTGGCAGGCGGCAACCAGTTGGAGTAAAGTGGTAGTAAAGTATAAGTTTACCAATATGGTATTTTACTGACCCCGCAGAGTCCTCCTCCTCCCTGAAGTATCGACAACCAGGTGGGAGCAGTCAGACCTCGGACACCTCCACCACATCAGATGGCTCCTTTGCAGGGTACAAACCTGTGCCCAAAAGGAGGACATTTGTATCAAAACATAACACCAGCCAGTCAGGCAGCAGTGGTGTAGCCTTGGACTCTCGGGTGGGTTCACTGGGGGTCGTCCCAGCCCCGAGAAAGAGCCCCTGGCAGAGTTCGAGTGGAAGCTCCAACCAGTCCAACTTGAGGGGTCAAAAAAATGAAGCCATGGTGTCCGCCCTACCGTTCCATTCTAATGGGATCTCCCAGCAGCCCAAGTGCGACGTGTCTCAAGTTTTGTCTCATTCCAGTCTATGGACACAAGAGGGAGACAAAAAGCTATCTTCTCTAACTATTGACAGGTGAGTGCAAAACTCAGAGAAGCCTTTTCTTTAAATTACTTTCTTCAGCATTCTTAGTGGCTGAAATTGTCTCATGGTTAGATCTTATAGCAACCTATGTTGCTTGGAAATAGCCTTACACGCCATGTACCCTTTCAGAACATTCCCAAGAGGTGGCGAGTCATTCGACAGAAAAAACGCAGAGATGACCAAAACCAATATAACCCAAAGAGATCATTCCGACCGCGCCACAGGAAGTAGTGTCCTGTATCCAGATACTGGAGGCAGTGTGTTGACAGCAACAGAGGAACCTGTGTGGAGTTTAGCTCAAAGTATTGTAGGTATGTTTACAAGAACAAATTTAAGACTTCCTGTAATTGCATTTTTTTGGGACTCAAGGTGCCATCTATTCTTACATTTTCTACGTTTTGTCTTGTTTGAGAGGAGCCTATCCCAGCTGATTTTGGGTAAGAGGCTGTAAACCCTGAACTGGTTGCCAGTCAGTAACGGGGCACATTGAGACAAACCATTAGCACTCACATTCACAGCTATAAAAAATAGAACTGTTCCCATGCTGACTGCAGGGAAGTCCAGAACCCAAGCTGGCTATTACTGCCTTTGATTGTAGGCGCCTGCACCTGTTTCAGGGTCATTGAATTCAAATTAAATCAATTGTCTTCAATATTTAAAGAAAATGCATGTAGGTTCATTAAAAACCAAGGTTAGGTCCAGTCCCAGATGTACCCATCCTCTCATTCAATGTCAGCTGGGACAGGGTTCAGCCTGAGCCCTGTACAGCAGTATAGATATTTGGTGGATAGATAACTGGTAACTTTCTACTATATTTTACCTGACACTGCACAACATTTTAGGTGGCGATCCTCCAATATCATATGATATCAACTACATTGAGTCGTCCGAGCAGAAAATGCCAAAGAGATCCCATCAGAAACACGTTTTCAAGTTGACCACGCAGACCTCCAGTCCTACTGGCAATGATGAAAACTCCATCGCAAAAGTGCTGGACTGGTTCAACCGCAGCACAGACAGCAGCGACTGGCTGAGTGCAGAAGACAGGCCTGAAGTCTCAAAGAATCCCCCTGACAGAAACAATGAGTTAGACGTGTTAATAAAGAACGATACAGAAGGTGTCAGAAGTTTTCTGCAGAAAGAATCAATTGAAACGGAGATACTTTCGTCGCAAACACAAAAGGATGAGGTGTCGAAGTATGCTGGAGATGGGTTGGTGAAAAAGGAATACGAAAGCCAAACACACAAAAAAATCAACACCATATACCCAAACACCATAACTTCCATGATCTCGAGAGATATCATGGAGACGGAAAAACTCGGAATCTTTACGGGGCATGTAACCTACGCCAAAAATGGAGTGGATGCTGGTGAGCTGAAACATTCAGAAACCAACCAAAATGAAAAGGAGGTAGACACACACATTGATAGCCGTGTCAAGCGAATAGCGCCACAACCGCCTCAGAGATCCAATCTAGAGTCAAAGAGGCTCACTTCAGTCCAAACAAATCCACAAGTGGACACCAGTTCCCAGTCAAGAGATTGTGCAACAGAAGAAGACCTGTCAGGAACCATCCAGTCTACAGACTTAAAGACACATGCGAACATTGTCGAAACCTTCAGTAAAACCCAAAACAGTTTAGGTAAAGACTTGACAGATAGACAAGACAAGGATCAAAGTGCTCAATCGATCATGTCTCCCAGAAAAAATTACCAAGCAGATAGTCCTCATTCCGAAAGACAAAACTATGTCCAGGAAGTAAGCACCGCAGACAAGATCAAGCAGCTCAAATCTTTCTGGGAGCAGGAGAGAACCAAGCCTGTGGTCCGTGATAGTAAACCTAAAGCAGTTCGGGGTGCAAAGCTGAATAAAAGATTCACAAAATCAGAGTACGACTTGCGGGCCATATGCAACAATTCAGGCAGCGATGAGGAAGATTGTCAAAGAAACCATTTGAATCCGAGGTTAGAAAAAATGTCCCCGACACTTGGTGCCAGCAGAGAACACTTTAACAGTTTACTGGAGTTCTGGGATGATGCCACAACTGATTCCAAGTCTGTTGACAGGATAAAAAGCCCCAAAAAACATCAGATTTTTCAGCATACATCTCAAGATTTACAGAATGCTGAGCCAGAGTCATGCCGCTTATCTCCTACTAAAACGTCTCATGATAGAGAGGTTGGCTCTGGCTCGATAGCAGTAAACGATGCCAAAAACAACTTTTCCAGTCATCAGGTAGCTGAGTCCAATGCCTCAAAAGAACCCAAAAAGATTGTGGGTAGAGAGGAGAAAGCCACAAAACCACCTACAACTCCAACAAAGGAGGTTCGTTCTCCAAAGAGACGCAAAGACAGCTTCAGCCATTCCAGTAGTCGAGGCATGTCTATGCGTCGAGCCACCAGCATGTTCACTCTTATTGATCCAGAACCACCATGTTCTAGTGAGCTGAAGATAGATGTAAGCCCTGTTCACTCCCACAGCAGAAAGCAGTGTAGAGATCAGGACAAAAGGCAAGCCTCAGAGGCAACTGATACTCCCCTTGCCAGGGCCTTTGTACCCCAAGACTACAGCCATTACTTAGGGATGGCCAATGAGCCAAGTGCCCACTCCACCTCCAAAGAAGAGGTTTTTGAGGCCTTTGGTGGGTCTGTGAAGACCAGCACCCCTGTGGGTTCAGGGGCCAGAGGCTTCAAGAGGAGTACCAAAAGGAGTCCACATCACCTCTGGGCAAATCACAGCAGTTTAGACGCTGATCCGGAATCATCTGTAAGCAGCACGTCTGAATCCTGGTCCAACTCAAGAAACACTTCCAGCCGTAAGTACTAGGGATGCGCAATTAAACAAATGTCTTTGATCGATTTCGGGAAAAATTAACAATCAGTTGTTAAATTACTGAATAACAATTTTAATAGGATGGGAGAATCTCTTTCTGAATTCCTGTTTCCATGCCAATGTCGTGTTGATCAATATAATGCTGCTATTAGGAGTTGCCATAGTGGAGGTCTGCATGGATGTATCTCAACTTGTCATACCTGTCACCATTTGCATTTCAACATTTCGGAAATGTTCTAGGAAAATGTGTAAATTTAAAGGATTTTCATCACAGATCACTGTTAAATTAATAAAATGAATACTTAAATCTCTAAACGGAATTTATATATTTGTCCCTTGTGTCACAAGAGAGTGTCCAGCCACTCTGATACAAACAACTGGCAGGTAGTGGGTTTAATATAAGGCTTTCTAGGGAGGAACACTGTGATCTTGTATAAATGAAAATAAATGCTCCTCTGGGCTCCTCACGGTGCTTATATTTGAGAGACGTTGTTTGACTACTAATCGATTGCTAAGCCTGTCTCTCACGTTTTCCGTCCACCAAGGATACTTGTTGGTGTAGGCTAGTGTTAATAATATTGACACTCCGCTGTATCCGTGACATTGTTCCGTGTCTGTGTTAACTTTTATTTGCCGAGATTAGTCTTTGTCAATCATTTCCTTTTGCCCATGTTTGGTTTGTAGGTGGAGATAGTTGTAACTTTCGGCACTACACCAGTAATGCTAACAAATTGCTTCTTTTACTGTCTCATTTGGCAACGTTTGCGTGGTGTGAATTGATAGTTTATTATTCACATCCTAAAGCAATCGAGGCAACTGTACTACTTGACTACAACCAGCAGAGGCACTGTTGATTCAGTCTTCACTAGTCTACTCCTACAGTCTGCTAAATAAGTACAGCATGACGTCGGTAAGTGGCGCTACAGCCATACAGACCTCCAATATGACTTCTTGGCGGCATATGCCTGCTCAATAAAACAATAACATGAAAAACAGAACATTCGCAGTTTCTTTGATTCCATTAAAATTATATTTAAACCAGTGCCGTCAAACGATTAAATCTTTAATTCAGATTAATCACACTTTGGTGTTTTGATTAATCACGATTAATCCCAGTAAATTGCATGCATAATTTGAATTATTTTAGAAGAACCCCACAATATTTTTGACGCAATTACAATTGTATTTTCAGAATGTAATACAGGGGCATGTTTTACTTCAACGGACGTCATTTATTTGTTCAAAACTTCCTAACAGTTGTATCTAAAGTATTATTTTGAAGTGAAATTTGAGTCAGATTCTCCAAACTCAGCTTTGCACTGACGTATGTATTGCCCTGATCACTGACTGTACAACAACCTGCTCCGCCTTTCAGGTGACCATCCGCTGTTAGGGAGCATGTGCGCTCAAAACAAATGTGTGATTAATCTGCGTTTCTACATGATTGATGCGATAAAATTTTGTGATTAATCACACGAGCTGAAGCATGAAATGTGTCACTGCTCATAACAACCGATGCAATGGTTGTACTTCATACAATTATTATGTCTGTTTTTTTTTCTCAATTGTTAGGAGAAGATGATGAGGATGACAAAAATCCTGTCAGGAAAGCATTACGGCGAGCAGAAGCCCGACCTAAAAATGTGGCTAAAAGCATGGAGGACCTCACATCCTCCCTGTCACCAAGTGAGCATCACCTCCGAACCCTTACCTTTTTTTCCGTGAATAATTTTACCCCATACTCTCTGAGGACTGTCTGATTGTGGCGGTCCGCTCCCTGTATGATCAGTGTCAGAGCTTGGTCCGCATTGCCGGCAGTAAGTCGAACCCGTTTCCGGTGAGGGTCGGACTCCGCCAAGGCTGCCCTTTGTCACCGATTCTGTTCATAACTTTTATGGACAGAATTTCTAGGCGCAGTCAGGGCGTTGAGGGTATCTGGTTTGGTGGCTGCAGGATTAGGTCTCTGCTTTTTGCAGATGATGTGGTCCTGATGGCTTCATCTGGCCAAGATCTTCAGCTCTCACTGGATCGGTTCGCAGCCAAGTGTGAAGCGACTGAGATGGGAATCAGCACCTCCAAGTCCGAGTCCATGGTTCTCGCCCGGAAAAGGGTGGAGTGCCATCCCCGGGTTGGGGAGGAGATCTTGCCCCAAGTGGAGGAGTTCAAGTACCTCGGAGTCTTGTTCACGAGTGAGGGAAGAGTGGATCGTGAGATCAACAGGCGGATCGGTGCGGCGTCTTCAGTAATGCGGACGCTGTATCGATCCGTTGTGGTGAAGAAGGAGCTGAGCCGGAAGGCAAAGCTCTCAATTTACCGGTCGATCTACGTTCCCATCCTCACCTATGGTCATGAGCTTTGGGTTATGACCGAAAGGACAAGATCACGGGTACAAGCGGCCGAAATTAGTTTCCCTTAGAGATAGGGTGAGAAGCTGTGTCATCCGGGAGGAGCTCAAAGTAAAGCCGCTGCTCCTCCACATCGAGAGGAGCCAGATGAGGTGGTTTGGGCATCTGGTCAGGATGCCAGCCGAACGCCTCCCTAGGGAGGTGTTTCGGGCACGTCCGACCGGTAGGAGGCCACGGGGAAGACCCAGGACACGTTGGGAAGACTATCTCTCCCGGCTGGCCTGGGAACGCCTTGGGATCCCCCGGGAGGAGCTGGATGAAGTGGCTGGGGAGAGGGAAGTCTGGGCTTCCCTGTTTATGCTGCTGCCCCCGCGACCCGACCTCGGATAAGCGGAAGAAGATGGATGGATGGATGGATGGATGGATGGAATAATTTTTAATGACGACTTGGATCTTCTAGGGCAAGAGAGAAGACAAAATCCAACTATTGACCTGAGACGAACCAGTGATGGTAACTATCTCCAAGTCATGTCATTATGAATATGTATGTGTTGGATTGTTGTTCATTTTGTGCTTTTACAATGGTTTAGTGACCATGCCATCCCCTTCCTCAACCTTGTCCTCTGATCCAGTGAGCCTGAAGAAAATAAGCAAATCAGTTCCTTCATTCTGGCAGAAAGAGGTACATATTTAGGCGTCTTGATACCATCGCACTGTCGACCACAGCATGTCTTCTCCCCCTGCATGATGTTTACTGTATGTTGTAGGATGACAACAATGTCTATGAGGACGTTTTTCTCCCAGGAAGACATATACTGGACTTCTTTGACATGGCCTCTGTGTCGTCTGTACGTCAACCCACCGCTGCATGAACCGCTTGAGCACAGATTCTGCTTCTTAACCACTTGCTTAACACTAACTAATACAAAATCAACCATCATAATCATGAGCATCATGAGCTCAACCGCATTGCCTTTCACTGGCAGTTGAGCGGAAGCGTGATGACCATGGACAGCAGCGACTTTGGCAATGTGGAGATTCAAGGGAACATCCAGTTCTCCATCAACTACGTGAACAAGCTCGGGGAGTTCCACATCTTTGTGGCTCAGTGCCAAGACTTGGCGTCCGTCGACCCCAAGAAAGGACGCTCAGACCCGTGAGTATTGGAGCTTGAAAAAAAATAACAGTTGGTGGCTAAATGGACTCCCCCTTATGTTTTTTGTTTATTGTTTATTGAATGGATCCCCATTAGCTGACGCCAAGGCGACTGCTAGTCTTCCTGGGGTCCATATAGCAGCATACAAAATAAAAATACAAAGAATACATACATTATCAAACATTATACAAAGGAAAAATACAACATAAGATAAAAATATATATATATATATATATATATATATATATATATATATATATATATATATATATATATATATATATATATATATATATATATATATATATATATATATATATATATATATATATATATATATATATATATATATATATATATATATATATATATATATATGTATATATATATATATATATATATATATTAACAATAAAAAAATATTTTTATAAACAAAAATATCTATGAAATTTCAGGTCTGTGGGACCCGTTTTCATTTTTTATTAAAAGAAAAATGATACAATTGATTAATTTTTCAAACTGAGACTCACTGACTTTAGCTCATTTTCTGTGAAGAACATATATCAGAATACATATTAATGACCACACACCATACACCCCCCCTACACATTTCTATTACATAGAAGATGTGCGGGTCCACTGGACCCGGGGCTAATAGAAGTGTGCAAATTGATGTTCTGTGTATCACACACACACACACACACACACACACACACACACACACACACACACACACACACACACACACACACACACACACACACACACAGCAGGCCTAGACAGGAGGAGGACAGAGTGTAGGTACACAGAACATCAGAGGGTCAAATGTGCGAGAAAATGAGAGCAGTTTTGACAAACAATGTTGCAACCTTGTATGGGAACCGCAGGTGCAGAAACACAAAAGAAGAATCCCTGTGGGATGCAGAAACTGGCAGATAAATTTTCCATGCAACGTTCATATTGTTGTTACTCAGCCTGCGTTTGTGGTTCTGATGGACCCGTTGCATTTTGTGGCTTTTAATGCCTCACAATCAAACACTTTTATGTTAAAATACTGAACAGATGTTTATTGGGATAAGGTAAACATCTGTTCAGTATTTTATCATAAAAGTGTTTGATTGCGAGGCATTAAATGCCACAAAATGCAACAGGTCCATCAGAACCACAAACGCTGGCTGAGTAACAATATGAACATTACACAAGGGTTAATTGTGTTCCAAATCATTTTAGCTCAACCCTAATTTAGTTTGTCTCATTTTTGTAGCTACGTCAAAAGCTACCTTGTCCCTGACAAAGTTCGTCTGGGAAAGAAGAAAACGTCCGTGAAGAAAAAGACACTTAATCCGACTTTCAATGAAATCCTCAGGGTAAGTCTACACAGATGTTGCATCAAAGTGCAACGCTACACACACACACACACACAACAACACCCACACGTTACTATTTTTTAATATGTCCCATGTGTCTCCAGTATCGAGTAGACATGGATTATCTCAGGACGCAGACGCTTGTTCTCTCCGTTTGGCATAACGACACATTTGGTAGAAACAGCTTCTTGGGGGAGGTGGACGTAGACCTCTCCAAATGGAACTTCGACCACACCCAGATGAACTACTTAGCCTTGAAAAACAGGGTAGGACACACAGACACACACACACACTCAAACACAGCTGATTATTATATTATGATAAGGACCAATAGAAAATAAACAACTTAATAACATGTGAATAATACTAATAAATAAGTGTTAAAATAAGTTTAAGGGGCTGTTTGCAACCTTCACAAGGCTGCCCAGAGGGCACTAACTTTGCAAAGTAACTACACCCCACGTAACACGTGTGTTGTCAGCTAGGAGTGCCAAACTCATTTTTATGGCAGTAACGGCTCACCTCAAAGGTCACTTGTAAAACCATATACATGCATCACAGTACATCACCTGATATTTAACTATTATCATATCGTATGCCTACAACTTGTGCTTTGCAATCAGAAGTCAAGGTGACAAGCAGATATTAAAGTTAAGCTATTATTGTATGATTAATATAAAAAAGGGTTTCAATGACTAAACTATTTCGTTAGGAAGAACTGCTTTGGCATGTGGCACCATTTTTTTATGTCAAAATTGAAACACATTATGCCTTATTGACACACATTTCCAGGTTTTTGCGGGCCACATAAATGATGTGTTGGACAAAAACAAACCAATCCTTAAACACATTTTTTCAACTTCCACCCAAAACGAAGACACAATATGACAATACCAAAACAAATGCAGGGTGGATTAAGACTCCTGACAACAAAATCTGTCATATTCCATAATTTTAACATTTTCCCCGTGAGTAAGAAGTTATAAATAATTTTAATTTGACAATAACAATTTTGCACATCGATAGTAGTTTTATAGATTAGTTTGAATATTGCATCCAACGGCAACGGGCAGTCAAAAAAGTCCTCCCATTTTCCATATGTGTTGTATGGGACAGCCTTCAAAGATTTCTTTATTGAATAAAAATTATATATTTTTCTATTTATTTTAGTTCCTTTTTGCCAACTAGAATTTCTTATTAGAGGTTTACAAACTAATAATTTAGTATTTTCATAATTACTTATTTGTTTCCATCTTTTCCCAATTACTCCAGTTAGTTGATTAAATGAAAAGCTCGAGCAAGCATCACCATACATAGCTCTAAATTCATCATATTTCATAATTTTACCATTCTCATTGATAATATCATTGACAAAAATGATTCCTCTTTCAAACATATTTTTCCAAAAGAAAGGCTTTCCATCTATTACAATATTAGAGTTCATCCATATTATCTGCTGCAAAATATTGTCTCTTTTTTCTGGCACATCAAATTGAAAACACCACCATCAATCAATCAATCAATCAATCAATCAATCAATCAATGTTTGTTTGTATAGCCCTAAATCACAAGTGTCTCAAAGGGCTGCACAAGCCACAACGACATCCTCGGTACAGAGCCCACATAGCCCACATAGAGCCCATGAGTGGATTGTTTCCTTTATGAACCCCACCATGTTTCCCAGCAGACTCTCTACATAAGAAAAATGGGAGGGGATCACTTGTAAAAAAGGATACAATTTCTTTTGATACAGTACATGTTTTTTGTCCAACAGGACACTTGTGTACAATTGATGCTTTTAAAGACAGCCACATAGCTTCAAGGTTGAGAAGTTTCAGGCCCCCATATTCATATTCATTGTACAAAACCTTTTATTTAATCTTTTCTGGTTTGCCGTCCCAGACAAAATCGAAGACCCTCCGCTCATAAATCTTAAAAAAGTTTTGTGATGGAGCTGGTAATGACAAAAACAAATAAATAAATTGAGGAATAATTAACGAGTTGACAATAGATATTTTACCATACAAGGTTAAGGATTTCCCTTTCCATAATGGCATCATTTTGTCCAGCTTTCTTAGTCGATTATCATAATTTACTGAGCCTAGATCTTCCAGCTTCTCTGGGACAACAACACCAGGTATGTTAACTGGTCCATCTGTCCACAAAACAGGCACTTTGTATTCCATTCGAATGGACGTTCCCTTTAGATTTCCGATCCTTGACATTTTACATTTATCATAATTAAGCTTAAGGCCAGATTGCTGTGAAAATATGTCCAAAAGATTAAGAAAGTTCCGCAAACAATGAGGAAAAATCTTATCTTTGTAAATCAGCCTTTTCTGACATAAACTTCATCAAGAACAAACACAGAACACGCCTCACTGATGCACATCTGCAAGACTCACTCAGAGTTGCAGTGTCAAGTTACACACCAGAGTACAACACACTAGTTAACAGCATGCAATGCCAGGCTTCCCACTAACTGAAAAAGAAACAGATAACAGATTTGGTGTCCAGTTCAAAGTGTGACATGATTTAAAAATTTGAGAGTTGACTTTTGTATTTTACATGAGTTATTATTTGTACAAACATGGTGCAAAGTAATTCATGATTTGTTAAAAAATGTTAGTGGCTAGCTAGTTAAAATGGGGTATTGTGATTTCACAGGACTGTCTTAGAAGTGATCTCCTTGAGTGATTTCCTTGAATAGCCGCAGGGGCGCTAATTAATTTAAAACCTCTTCTCACTCCTGCGCTTACCAAAAGCATGCGGGATGGGCAAGCATGCGCTAATTATTTTAAAACTTCTTCTAACTCCGGCGCTTACCTTATCATGAAAAGCAAATTTAATAAAAAAAATGTATTATGGTCTTACCTTTACTTATAAATTATGTCCATGCTTCTGATCAAAGGCAGTCTTCCTTATCTTTCTTCAGTTTTAAAAGTCTCTGGAGATATTCCTTTAATTATTACCTCCTGCTTCGATTGAAAGTCCAGTTTAGAAAACTGTTTTATTTTAGATATGTAATCCTCCATGGTAAAAGTGCAAGCAAACGATCGCTGCCCATGCTTGCTGCTTGTTGTCTTCTTCTGCAGAACCGGTCTTCTGCAGTACTGGTAGTCGCAAGAAGGATCACTAGCGCCCTCTACCACCAGGAGGCGGGAGTCATTTAATGACTCATATTTGACCCGGCGGAAGTGCCAAGCATGCGCTAATTATTTTGCGAAACGAGTTTGACCCGGCTGTAATTCTAGGCAGGCGAATACTATATTCCTGGCGGCAATTCAAGGAAATACGGTATATTTATTGTGAGAAATCATTAAGATGATCAGTGTTCCCACAAAGATAAATATCATTAATGATTAATAATAACATAGAGTTAAAGGTAAATTGAGCAAATTGGCTATTTCTGGCAATTTATTTAAGTGTGTATCAAACTGGTAGCCCTTCGCATTAATCAGTACCCAAGAAGTAGCTCTCGGTTTCAAAAAGGTTGGTGACCCCTGCTCTAGGCATTCTCTCCATGAACTTCAAGAGGTCGTCACCTGAAATGGTTTTCACTTCACAGGTGTCATAGTTTTGATGCCTTCGGTGACAATCTACAACAGGGGTGTCAAACTCAAATACAGAGTGGGCCAAAATTTAAAACTGAACAAAGCCGCGGGCCAAGGTTGAACAAATTAACCTTTTAATAGGGACCCAAACAAGTTTTGCATTGAATATTGAACAAGCAAGGCTTATATAACTTTATAGTGACATGCAAAATCGAGTTTCAAATAAATAATAATAATTAAAAAATATCAATGGCAGATCAAATACAATTTAAATAAAAATAATTATAAAAAATGCCTCTTTTCTATTTGCAGCCTTCTGAGGTAAATATCAACATTAACTTTTTCCACAGGCTAATAAATTTGAAAATAAAATAACAATGAATAAACCAACCATTCAGGACTTTAAACTGCTCAGTTTGCAACACACTGATCTAATCTGATGTGCCCAAGCCAGATACCTGCCATATTTTCTTGGATGCTAGTTCATTAATGTCGGGGCTCAGGCTTTGAGCTGAGGCAACCTTCATTATCGAACGAAGGTGTTCATCAGTCATTATATCTCGTAGTCCACCCGGACCACGGTCTTGGGGGCATGCCTTAAAAACACTGCCTTTAACGTCCTCCAGGAGCTGTCGTGACGTGCGCTTTTCATCCATTCTTACAACGTGCCGGTCCAGTCACAAGATATGTGCGGCTTCTGTACGCACACACACGTGAATGCAATTCACACTTGATCAACAGCGATACAGGTTACACTGAGCGTGGACGTATAAACAACTTTAACACTGTTAGAAATACACGCCACACTGTGAATCCACACCAAACAAGAATGACAAACACATTTCGGGAGAACATCCGCACCGTAACACAACATAAACACAACAGAACAAATACCCAGAACCCTTTGCAATACTAACTCTTCCGGGACGCTACAAAATACACCCCGCTACACACACACACACACCTTGTAGCATCCTGGAAGAGTTAGTGCTGCAAAGGATTCTGGGTATTTGTACTGTTGTGTTTATGTTGTGTTACAGTGCAGATGTTCTCCCGAAATGTGTTTGTCATTCTTGTTTGGTGTGGGTTCACAGTGTGGCGTATATTTCTAACAGTGTTAACGTTGTTTATACGGTCACCCTCAGTGTAACCTGTATCCCTGTTGATCAAATATACGTTGCATTCACTTGTGTGTGCGTGCAGAAGCCGCACATATCATGTGACTGGGCCAGCACTCGTTGGACTGGATGAAAAGCGGACGTGACGATTTCGGGAGAGGCACTGAAATTTGGGAGTCTCCCGGGAGGGTTGGCAAGTATGAGAATTAGCGGTGAATGCGGTGTTACCGCGGCACCGCCGCTGTATATAATGGGTGGGCCAGCTCTAGTGTTAATTTGATATCGCCTCAAGGGCCAATTTGGCCCGCGTGCCAGAGTTTAAAACACCCATGATCTACAATGTCATGAAAATAAAGAAAACACATTGAAATGAGAAGGTGTATCTAAACTTTTGGCCTTTACTCTGTATTGATATCGTTGTATCGGCCCAGCTCTAAGTGACACACACATCCAGGCCTAAAGGGCTTATGTTTCATAATGCATTGATACTTCAGTATCAATTGGCCCGTTTCAACTAAAAACAATAAAGTATGTCCTGCCTGTGCTATGATTACTCGTGAGGGAAATAAATGAATAGGTTTGTGTGGGAATAAGCAGCTGACTTTGGTGCTTCTTGTATTATTGAAGTCAACTCACTGCCGTTTTATACATATTGTTCTGAGCAGCCAGGACAGAGACCTGTGTACTGTACTATGTTCCTACTTTGAAATAATTAGCTATTCATCGCATTTGTCTACGTTGCCATCACTGGTTCACTTATGTGGTGCACATCACAACAAAAACAAAGAAAAATCCAAATGTTAGAATAAAATCTTAAAATCTTGCTTGACTTACACAAATGGATGCTTTTTTTAAACAGGAATTTGAACTTCTAAAGTAAATAAAGTATCCTCTTTTTTTCTTTTTTTTTTTGCAGGACTCGTCATCAAAGTTAGTTAACGCTTTAATTTAGTTTTTCTGTAGGATATACTTATTTTTATGCTTGTATGAGTTAATAAGCGTGTTAAAGTTAGGAATAACCCGACCCCGTGTGGATATTAAATATCGATCTGATACCAGAAAGAAAAAAAAAAGTATCAGATGATATTGTCTAAAATCTCTGATGTAAGCTTCAATAAAAGCAGTCCTGCAGCGTGTTTACAAGTGCAAAGCTGGACAGACTGTTAGCATCTAAAATTCCTCCAATGAGCGCACAAAGTTAGAGTGGTCCTTGTTTTTTAGTGAAGTCACTTACAAAAGGTAAACATGGAAAGCTATAGGCTACTAAGAGCTAGCAGCTACACAACAGCTAAGCACACAAGCTAGACTTAAATAATAAGTGTCTTTAATTGTACAATATTGCAGTCTAAAACATTTGTCAATACAAACAAGTATCAAACAGTTATAGTTGCATATTACTTACACATACAAAGTCTCCACAAGAGAAGCTCATTAGAAAGTATCCAGTAACAAACGTGTCTGCATCATTCAACTTGCTGTGTCATGAGCTTATTATTATCCATTTTGTGTGTCCACTTGGTGTCACCATCCATCCATCCATCCATCCATTAAAATACAAATTAGAACTCCAGTGTAAAAGCATAAATCTGTCATAAGGTTAGTGTTGTCATACCTACCGTTCTTCTTTGAGTCATTTCACTTGAATAAAACTTTTCACACTACAAAATATAAAAACATAGTTATTCGAATGCCTTAAGGTTAGTGTTTTTTTAATACCTACCATTGTTGACTTTTTAAAAACGAATTTCACTAGATCAAGCTTTTTCTAACATTGGACACTCCAAAATAAGAAAAGTATGTACTATGATTTGTGCCGATATCATATTGTATTAAAATCGGTATTGGGCAATACTAGAGGTTCCAATATCGGGTTCGTATTAGAAGTGACAAAGTTGTATGGGGACCCCTCCAGTTCAAATGTTCCTTGAAACGTTGCTTGTACTGTGAATGAAGGCATTATGATGTGATATCTTGATGCTGGAACAGACCGTTTCTCACATTATCATAGAATTTAATAGAATAGAATAGAATAGAAATAACTTTATTGATCGCTGGGGGAAATTCAGCACCACAGTTCGCTCACAATAGACAATAAACACATTTTTTACATGTGAATAATATAAATACAGTATTATATTATATTATTATATATCTATTATACAGCATTATTCACATCTAAATAACATAAATACAGTCTATTATAGGGCATTATTCACATGTGAATAACATAAATACAGTCTATTATACGGCATTATTCACATGTGAATAACATAAATACAGTCCATTATACAGCATTATTCACATGTGAATAACATAAATACAGTCTATTATACAGCATTATTCACATGTGAATAACATAAATACAGTCTATTATACGGCATTATTCACATGTGAATAACATAAATACAGTCTATTATACAGCATTATTCACATGTGAATAATATAAATACAGTCTATTATACAGCATTATTCACATTTGAATAATATAAATACAGTCTATTATACAGCATTATTCACATGTGAATAATATAAATACATTATACATTTAAGTACAGTCAAAAAGGAACATATGCATTATACAGTCTGATGGCTATCATGAATAATTCTTTAAATGTACCAACTTGGCATCCATTGCAGGGGGGTCCCCACATCTGCGGCCCCTTCCCAAGGTTTCTTCTTTTTACCCATTTTGAGCTTTTGGAGATTCTTCTTGCCCGGATGTGGGTTTCAGATCAGGGGGACGTCGTTGTGGTTTGGCTATAGAAATAAACTTTGATTGTCCCATCGTGTCTAATTCTTTTCTTCTTTTTTTTCAGACTACAACACCCTCTCTGACGCCATCAGGTGGTCGAGGAGAGATAAGACTTGCCGTACGCTACCTGCCAAAGGTCAACATCAATGCAGGTTGTCATTGTCTTGCACACACAAAATGCTTCCAAAACACTTTGGCAAAGTTCATTAAGTCCATCTTTTTTTGTGTGTGTGCCGTGTCTCCCTCTAAGGTGTGTCTAAGGAAGGCCTAGCCACAGGGGAGATTCACATTTGGGTGAAAGAATGCAAGAACCTGCCTTTAATCAGAGCCACCATGGACCCATACGTCAAGTGGTACGCTGGGCAATTGGACAAGATATGAAGCAGATTGTTGCCTCATGTTACCGTATTTTCCGGACCATAGGGCGCACCGGATTATAAGGCGCACTGCCGATGAGCGGGTCTATTCAGGTCTTTTTTCATACAAAAGGTGCACTGGATTATAAGGCGCATTGAAGGAGTCATATTAGGATTTTTTTCTTAATGTAAAAGACTTCCTTGTGGTCTACATAACATATAATG
The DNA here is from genome assembly GCF_033978785.1 of Entelurus aequoreus. NCBI lineage: Eukaryota > Metazoa > Chordata > Actinopteri > Syngnathiformes > Syngnathidae > Entelurus > Entelurus aequoreus. Next base: position 475,961 of record NC_084740.1, read on the forward strand.
GTGGTTATTTGGTCAAAATGTTGCATAGATGATGTTTTACACACCATTTTCAAGTAGCTTTCTGAGCATCTCTTCAGGATGCGCCGTTTTGTGGGCGGTGTTATTTACGTGGCTCACCTTCGACAGTGTCTTCTCCCCGTCATCTTTGTTGTAGAGGTGTCGCGTACAAGGATGGGAGTGAAAGAAGTGTCAAAAGATGGAGCTAACTGTTTTAATGACATTCAGACTTTACTTCAATCAATAACGGAGCAGCATCTCCTCATCCGGAAACAACAACACCGGAGATGTGTCCCGTGAAAAACCGTCCGACCGGAACTCTCTAATAACTAAAGTTCCTTGGGTGAATAATGTAAACTCACTACACCGGTATGTTTTAGCGCTTTCATGGCGAGTTTACTGACAGATATAAGTAAGAACTTTACACTACTTTATATTAGAAATGGCAACAGCGGAGGATGAATGTCCCATAACAAGAAGATAGAGAAAAAGAAGAAGCTTATGGTTTCGCCACGGACTACAAAGGCGGATGCGCGCACATTTTCAGGACTTATGCAGATCCCAAATACAGATCAGCAGGTACTAGAAGGTAAGAAAAGTTGCTTTTGCACAATATTGCGAAACAAAACGCCAGATAATATGTCTTACCTTATACTCACGCCATAATAATACACCTATGTTGAAGCACAGTACAATCCATCAAGCCGTGTGGCTTCATAGCTTACCAAAGTCGTACTAAAACATGTTGATACATTTTTGAGCGGCGTGTGTAATGTTCTATATTTTCAATGGAACATATAAAATGTTGGTGTTGTTTACTTGAGTCATATCGCAGTCGACACGCATCTCTTATGTGTGCTGCCATCTACTGTCACCTACTCAGTGGCCTAGTGGTTAGAGTGTCCGCCCTGAGATCGGTAGGTTGTGAGTTCAAACCCCGGCCGAGTCATACCAAAGACTATAAAAATGGGACCCATTACCTCCCTGCTTGGCACTTAGCATCAAGGGTTGGAATTGGGGGTTAAATCACCAAAAATGATTCCCGGGCGCGGCACCGCTGCTGCCCACTGCTCCCCACTGCTCCCCTCACCTCCCAGGGGGTGATCAAAGGGGGATGGGTCAAATGTAGAGGACAAATTTCACCACACCTAGTGTGTGTGTGACAATCATTGGTACTTT